>NW_027137128.1:0-168999 GCF_040869045.1 Eurosta solidaginis | reverse complement strand
TTAGTTCTATAGGTGGACGCCTTTTCGAGATATCGCCATAAAGGTGGACCAGGGGTGACTCTAGAATTTGTTTGTACGATATGGGTATCAAATGAAAGGTGTTAATGAGTATTTTAAAAAGGAGTGGGCCTTAGTTCTATATGTGAACGCCTTTTCGAGATATCGCCATAAACGTGGACCAGGGGTGACTCTAGAATGTGTTTGTACGATATGGGTATCAAATTAAAGGTATTAATGAGGGGTTTAAAAGGGAGTGGCCCTTAGTTGTATATGTGAAGGCGTTTTCGAGATATCGACCAAAATGTGGACCAGGGTGATCCAGAACTTCATTTGTCGGGTACCGCTAATTTATTTTTATATGTAATACCACGAACAGTATTCTTTCCAAGATTCCAAGGGCTTTTGATTTCGCCCTGCAATACTTTTTCATTTTCTTCTACTTAATATGGTAGTTGTCACACCCATTTTACCAAGTTTTTTTCTAGAGTTATATTTTGCGTCAATAGACCAATACAATTACCATTTTTCATCCCTTTTTTCGTATTTGGTATATAATTATGGCATTTTTTTCATTTTTCGTAATTTTCGATATCGAAAAAGTGGGCGTAGTCATAGTCTTATTTCGGCCATTTTTTACACCAATACAAAGTGAGTTCAGATAAGTACGTGAACTGAGTAAAGATATATCGATTTTTGCTCAAGTTATCGTGTTAAAGGCCGAGCGGAAGGACAGACGGTCGACTGTGCATAAAAACTGGGCGTGGCTTTAACCGATTTTGCCCATTTTCACAGAAAACAGTTATCGTCATAGAATTTATGCACCTACCAAATTTCAAAAGGATTGGTAAATTTTTGTTCGACTTATGGCCTTAAAAGTATTCTAGACGAATTAAATGAAAAAGGGCAGAGCCACGCCCACTTTGAAATTTTCTTTTATTTTTGCATTTTGTTGCACCATATCATTACTGGAGTTGAATGTTGGCATAATTTACTTATATACTGTAAAGATTTTAAATTTTTTGTTAAAATTTGACTTTAAACAATTTTTTTTAAAAGTGGGCGTGTTCGTTATCCGATTTTGCTAATTTTTATTTAGCACACATACAGTAATAGGAGTAACGTGCCTGCCAAATTTCATCATGATATCTTCAACGACTGCGAAATTACAGCTTGCAAAACTTTTAAACTACCTTCTTTTAAAAGTAGGCGGTGCCACGCCCATTGTCAAAAAATTTACTAATTTTCTATTTTTCATCATAAGGTCAACGCACATACAAAGTTTCATCGCTTTATCCGTCTTTGGTAATGAATTATCGCTCTTTTTCGGTTTTTCGAAATTTTCGATATCGAAAAAGTGGACGTGGTTGTGGTCCGATTTCGTTCATTTTAAATAGCGATCTGAGATGAGCACCCAGGAACCTACATACCAAATTTAATCAAGATACCTCAAAATTTACTCAAGTTATCGTGTTTACAGACGGACGGACGGATGGACGAACATGGCTAAATGAATATCTTTTTTCACCCAGATCATTTTGATATATAGAAGTCTATATCTATCTCGATTAGTTTATGCCGCTACGGATTACCGTTATGCGAACAAAGTTAATATACTCTGTGAGCTCTGCTCAGCTGAGTATAATAATCTTGGAAGTCATGTTCACTAAGCAATCTCGAAGTAGTGGCATTCCCCCTTTCCTGAATAACATGATGTATTCATCTTTAATTGAATGATCTGGTATGTCTTTTCTTTATTGTATGAATCGTAGTCCCCCATTTTAATGGAAAACCCCAAAAGTCCCATTTTTGCCGCCCTTTTTATACTCAGTTGAGCAGAGCTCACAGAGTATATTAAGTTTGATTGGATAACGGTTGGTTGTACATATATAAAGGAATCGAGATAGATATAGACTTCCATATATCAAATTAATCAGGATCGAAAAAAATTTGATTGAGCCATGTCCGTCCGTCCGTTCGTCTGTCCGTCCGTTAACACGATAACTTGAGATAATTTTGAGGTATCTTGATGAAATTTGGTATGTAGGTTCCTGAGCACTCATCTCAGATCGCTATTTAGAATGAACGATATCGGACTATAACCACGCCCACTTTTTCGATATCGAAAATTTCGAAAAACCGAAAAAGTGCGATAAGTCATTACTAAAGACAGGTAAAGCGACGAAACTTGGTAGATGAGTTTAGCTTATGCCGCAGAATAGAAAACTAGTAAAATTTTGGACAATGGGCGTGGCACCGCCCACTTTTAAAAGAAGGTAATTTACAATTTTTGCAAGCTGTAATTTGGCAGTCGTTGAAGATATCATGATGAAATTTGGCAGGAACATTACGCTTATTACTATATGTCTGCTTAATAAAAATTAGCAAAATCGGAGAACGACCACGCCCACTTTTAAAAAAAAAATTTTTTTTAATTCAAATTTTAAAAGAAAAGTTAATATCTTTACAGTATATAAGTAAATTATGTCAACATTCAACTCCAGTAATGATATGGTGCAACCAAATACAAAAATAAAAGAAAATTTCAAAATGGGCGTGGCTCCGCCCTTTTTCATTTAATTTGTCTAGGATACTTCTAACGCTATAAGTCGAACAAAAATTAACCAATCCTTTTGAAATTTGGTAGGGGCATAGATTTTATGACGCTAACTGTTTTCTGTGAAAATGGGCGAAATCGGTTGATGCCACGCCCAGTTTTTATACACGGTCGTCCGTTTGTCTTTCCGCATGGCCGTTAACACGATAAATTGAGCAAAAATCGACATATCTTTAATGAACTTAGTTCACGTGCTTACTTGAACTCACTTTATCTTGGTATGAAAAATGAACGAAATCCGACTATGACCACGCCCACTTTTTCGATATCGAAAATTACGAAAAATGAAAAAAATACCATAATTCTATACCAAATACGAAAAAAGGGATGAAACATGGTAAGGTAATTCGATTGTTTTATTGACGCGAAATATAACTTTAGAAAAAACTTTATAAAATGGTTGTGACACCTACCATATTAGGTAGAAGAAAATGAAAAAGTTCTGCAGGGCGAAATAAAAAACCCTTAAAATCTTGGCAGGTATTACATATATAAATAAATTAGCGGTATCCAACAGATGATATCTGGAAAACGCCTTCACATATACAACTACCACCACTCACTTTTAAAACTCTCATTAATACCTTTAATTTGATACCCATATCGTACAAACTCATTCTAGAGTCACACCTGGTTCACCTTTAAGGCGATATCTCGAAAAGGCGTCCAAATATAGAACTAAGCCCCACGCCCTTTTAAAATACTCATTTACACCTTTCATTTGATACCCATATCGTACAAACATATTCTAAAGTCACCCCTCGTCCACCTTTATAGCGATATCTCGAAAAGGCGAACACCTATAGAACGAAGGCCCACTCCCTTTTAAAAATACTCACTAAAACCTTTCATTTGATACCCATATTGTACAAACGCATTCTAGGGTCACACCTGGTCCACCTTTATGGCGATATCTCGAAACGGCGTCCACCTGTGGAACTAAGCATCACTCCCTTTTAAAATACTCATTGACACCTTTCTTTTGATACCCATATTGTACAAACAAATTCTAGGTTCACCCCTGGTCCACCTTTGTGGCGATATCTCGAAACGGCGTCCACCTATGGAACTAAGGATTACTCCTTTTTAAAATACTCATGCACACCTTTCTTTTGATACCCATATTATACAAACAAATTCTAGGGTCACCCCTGGTCCACCTTTATGGGGATATCTCGAAACGGCGTCCACCTATGGGACTAAGGATTACTCCCTTTTAAAATACTCATTAACACCTTTCTTTTGATACCCATATTATACAAACAAATTCTAGGGTCACCCCTGGTCCACCTTTATGGCGATATCTCGAAACGGCGTCCACCTATGGAACTAAGGATTACTCCCTTTTAAAATAATCATTAACACCTTTCATTTGATACCCATATCGTACAAACGCATTCTAAAGTCAACCCTGATCCACCTTTATGGCTATATCCCTAAATGGCGTCCACCTATAGAACTATGGCCCACTCCCTGATAAAATACTCTTTAACACCTTTCATTTGATACCCATATTGTACAAACAAATTCTAGAATCAACCCTGATCCACCTTTATGGCGATATCCCTAAATGGCGTCCACCTATAGAACTATGGCCCACTCCTTCATAAAATACACTGTAATACCTTTCATTTGATACACATATCATACAAACACATTCCAGGGTTTCCCTCGGTTCATTTTCCTACATGGTTATTTTCCCTTATGTTGCCACCATAGCTCTCAACTGAGTATGTAATGTTCGGCTACACCCGAACTTAACCTTCCTTACTTGTTTCTTTTACCGAACTTTTACGGATATGTTCAGAAGCTTCGCTTTTATTAAATACATCCCGTTTTTACTGCCGACCATTCATATAGACCTCGAACTTCGGTTTCTAGCTTACGAAACTCGGCCTTGATTTATAATTCCGATGAGGTTTTATTGTTTGGCTGTCGAAAAAAAATGTTTAAATGGCGTAGACTTATACGGGTAGTGCGAGTAGATTGTGGCCTTCACATCTCAGTCGCTTTGGAGCCGTTAGGCAGATTTGTGTGTCATTCCTACTTTAAAGCTTAAATCTACTTACAAACTTCGGTACCTAAGTTTTGCTCATAAGTGAAAGATCAATCAAGTTACTACGCTAAGTGTTACAAACTCGAGAGGTACCAACACTTGCAGTTATGTATATCTATAACTTGATATTGAATATAGTCTCACTATTCAAAAGAGTCATATGTCTGTATAGAAAATAATAATTTTCTATTTAATTTTGATTAATATATTTTAAACTTTATTTTTTTAAAAGATATATTTGATGACTTAAAATATTTTAATTTTTTAATAATAAAAAATAAATAATATAATAAGAATAAATTTAAAATATAACAAGTATATTTGTTACAAGTAGATAACTCTACATATACTCCTCCTCCAGAGAAACGAAAAATTTATTAAACGGTTTTTTTTTTTTAGTGTTAATTTGCGGTGTACATTTATTACTGTAAGAATTTTGTGTTGCGGTTTGAAAAATTTTTGAATTTAGTGTTGTAAATATATTGTAATTTTTTTGTTTTTAATTGTCAGAAAGTGTTTATATAATTGTGTTAAGTTTACGTTGGTATTGATGTAAGTACTCAATCTTTTGATGATTCGATGCACTTAATAGCTCATTTTATTTTTTAAATGGTAAGTGTTGTTATTATTTATTTATTGTATTAATATTTATAAGTATACTAATATTTGGTTTTGTTATTGCTATATTGTTAAAGGTTTAAAATATCTTAATAGCTGTTTGTGAAATATTGTCAATTATAATGATACGTTTGAAGAACTTAGAATAAGGTTGAATGATAGTAGATGGCAACTTTGTGTGCACAATCATTCAAAAATTAAAAACTTGTATTATGCAGAATATAAATTCAATATATAATTGTACTCAGCATAATGTATGTCCAAGTTGTTGATGTGGAATGAAAACTTGATTCCTTTATTTGTTTGAGGGTGATATGAAATTGTTATTTATTCGTGTCATGGTAATGATTTTAATATTGAGTTTTAAATATGATTTTAATAATTTCATAAATTATTGTAAGAAATCTCTTGTGATTTTTAAAATTGATTCTAGTAATAAGTTTAATTTTAAAAATTTTAAGTTATTTCTTTTTTCTGCATATTTTTGTTGTTGTTTTAGAATTGAAAATGAGGTTATTGTTTATATTTTGAGTTAGAATATTTGTTGTTGTGAAAGTTCTTGTATACATAATTGATAAATGTATTTATTTATGTACTGGAGAAGAAGTTTACACAATTAAAACATACTTAATATTACTTTAATTTTAAAAAAAATTTAATAACATTTTATATTTTTAGTGATGTCATCAATAATACGTATTGAAATAAGATAACTTGATGTCTTGTTTGTATAATGGTTTAACAAAAGATTTAGGAAAGGAACGTTTTTTTTTTTTATCATCACATTTAGATGTGCAGCATTTTCTTTTAACTTGAGATATTATCGTTGTATCTGAGTTAACATAAAGTTGTATTTAACAGATTAAACATTTATTATTACGAGTCAGTTTGGATGGAAAGGTAGTATTACTTGTAAGCATTTTACATACACCCACGATCATCACTCTCATTGTCAGAAGACTTATTTATCTTAATATAATATAACTTCATTACATACATACATACATCACAAAAGCTAGACACAAAACGTTTAATTATTTTTGCTTTTTTATGCTTCTAAAAATAGTGAGCGCCTGTAATTAACGATGGAAGCTTTCATTATGCATACAAATTGAGGACAATAATATTCAATATTTGTATTAGTATTCATGTTACACATTTTCTTTATTATGGTTGCCATTGGTTTTGATTGTTATTGAGATTTGTACCAATACCGCCGCCATCACTAACAAAAAAAGACAGAGAATTGAATGAGGAAGGTGGGGTTTGTGCATAAATAATTTCACTATAATGTATTGATATCGCTGACGTTTGATATTGTTGCATATGCAGTTGTAATTGTACTTGTTGTTGTTCAGCTTGTTGTTGTTGTTGATCTTGCCTAATTTGAAGCTGTTCCAATTCTAATTCTTCATCCAATTGTTTCATTAATGAATCCTTATTGACATGTCAATATTTGACGGGAATGCGTAGCGTCGTGTTTAAAGTATCGGTATGTTCTTCAAGTGAATTTGTGGCAGGATCGTATGTACATTTGCTGAAACCAGAGATAGTTTAGCTGCACTTCTATTTGTGGTATTGTATTGGTCAGTAGCTCTGCGATACGTAAAGCGCCACATTCAGCAATTGTATCACATATAGACTTATATAAATTTCGGTCCGTGGTAGAATCGCCAATACAGAAAATAATAATTTTCTATTTAATTTTGTTTAATATATTTTAAACTTTATTTTTTTAAAAGATATTTTTGAAGACTTAAAATATTTTAATTTTTTAATAATAAAAAATAAATAATATAAAAAAAATAAATTTAAAATATAACAAGTATATTTGTTACAAGTAGATAACTCTACAATCTGCACCGATCGCGCCACTACCGCTTACATATATACATAGTGCTGCCTTCAACTTGATTTAACCCAGATATGCCCATTCATTGTACAGGAAATTTTCCATCGTGATTTTGTATTATTCCCCATTGAAATGACAATGAAAAGACGAACTGATAATGATTTAAACAAAATTTATTTTGTAAGTTGGATTTTAGAGCCGTCCTAAATATAGGACATTGAACACATGGTATACAATGACATCATTTAAATTATTTCCTGTGATATGTAACAAAACATTTTACATGTACTCCAATAATACATTTTTCGCACCTTGTTGTTGCCTTTTGATGGCAAGCGCCACACCTGGTTTGTTTATCTTGTGGAATTACCAAATGATCCATTCGATCATACCGCAAATCGTCGATGGAACTTTGTGAAGGATGTCCTTTTTGATAGACATTACCCCTTTTACTTTGGATGAGCAAAGTTGTCGCAATACTTCTTCTGAAATATAATTGATCCATTGTTCCACCATTATGTTTATGTATCTGCCAGGCATTTTGAACAGCCATATCCACACAATGAGTTTTGAGGGGAAAATACCATTTCTTACCTCTTACGGCAGTGCGGTAAACACTAATATTTTGGTCTGAACGGTCAATCCCTCCCATGCTCTTATTATAATTTTTTACGACACACGGTTGTTCAACTTGTATGTATTTCTTTTCCTTTTGGGAGTAACGCGTGGTTAAATTTGTGGGATTCACTCCGATTGCATTGGAACAAAAGGTCACGATATTATTGACGTTCCACTGTATGAATATTATGTATATTATGTTGTTGTAAGGAACCATGACTTCATCTACGCTATGATTTTCTTCATAAGGCAGCTTCCATAAAATTTTTATTCAAGTGTGTAAACAATGGTCTTACTTTGGAAAATTTGTTAGACTCGTCTAAAGAATTGTTATCATTACAATGGATGTTGGAGACTATGAACTCGAATTTGTTTTTGTCTTGATATAGCTTCACAAACCAGTTCGTTGCTGCAATCTTTCGGGCGTTCCCAGAACATTCTTCTTCTGGGGATTGGAATGTATCCACTAATAAGCATTACTCCAATGAAATATTTCATTTGAAATATATACACCTGGAATGTTCTATTTCTTTGAGCTGCATACCTATTTGTCTCTCTTGTCAATATTTGAAATAACTCATCGTCAAATATTGAGTAAAAAAGAGCTAGGTGAATACTCAACTAAATCGAGAACTTCATCAGTGTTTATAAACTCAGCATCTGCGCTAAAAACTTCTCCCTTCACGAAGAAATATTGTTTTCTTTTTTTAAGAATCTTTTTCTTCGGGAGAAACTTTTCTACTTCAGAAAATGGTATGTCATCATCAGAATCCCACTCATCATGCACATTGTATTTCGAAAATACTTCAAAGCCGCTATTCATTTGCGAAGCTGGTAAATTATTTATATCAACATTATCTTCCTCGCCGGAATCCTTGTCGGTAACGTCTGCTTTTGCATTTGTTGGTGGGAATAGTGCTATGGTATCAAAATCTGTACTATCATCCTCAAAAATGGTCAAAGCTTCATGTAGAGAAAATCCCCTAAAAATGTATATGTAGTATAATATGTGGCCAATGTCCTACATGTAGGACACCAAATTTTATGCTAATAAAAAAACTTCACTATAACACCAACAAAAGTTTTCTATATACATAACAGTGGACGAATATTTCAAATATACGAACTACGACAAAAAAGATTGATTTCTTATATTTGAATTAGCTAATTTTTCCTTACCACGCAAAGGTAGCGAGAAATTCCGACATTTTGAAAAAAGCACAAATTTGTAAATTAATTTCGCAGAAATGGTAGAGAAAACTAACCAAAGCGAACTGTCGTCAGCATGGTAGAGACAAAAACTAACCAAAGGAGTAAAATTAGAGGTTCTCGACAGTCCGTTACTCTTTATGTAAACAACTGAGTAGGTGGACTATATACAGGACATTGGGTATATCTGGATTAAATTTAGTTTGCAAATAATGTGGTTTTGACAGCTTGACTCTTTCTTACTTTTAAAGGTAATGTTTGATTGGCTGACTAAGTGGGAAATGCTCCTACGTTTTACAATTTTGTATTAGTAATCAAAATAAGTAGTTAAACTGAAGATTGCATAAAAGCCTTTTATCCTCCAACGCGTTTCGATGCTCCCAAGTCTTCCTCAGGGAGTTGTGTGTATTTTTAACAGGCCCATTTTAAATTAAGTCACCAAAGGAATCAACAGCGTATCAAAATAACTAGCAAATGCTTAAGCTCATATATCAAACAACAAACAAAACAATTGCATCATACGTTTCTTACAAGCAACACTGAAATCAACAAGCTTTAGATGGATTTCATCAGCTTCTCGCTGCGAGTGACCTACATCAAATTTCAACAATTTCGCAAAGATTGCCATCTTTGATCAGCTGATTAAATGAAAGCGGTTGAAAGAGTTGAGTTGTACATACATGCATATATACATACTTTCATTTCTTTTATACATCACACCTTTTGCTGTCAATCTCACTCATGACGCGTGTTTTTCAACTCACTTGTTATCAATATTTTGCTAGCAAAGACCAAAGTTGTCCATGAAATGCACGCGCCAACAACACAAAAGTCAACAAACGAAAGGTGTGTGAAAAATATTGAAAACCTTATAGACTGTGGTTGGTTGACTCATTCATTTGAAACAAGTCACAGCGTGAATTGTTGATGAAACTGGAATAACTGAGAGTATTATTATATTACAACTGGCCGGAGCTGACTTTTTGCTTAAAACTACCCACTTAAATAACACCCAGCTGTCAGTTACTTGGCTGTAACTAGAATAATAAGGGTAGAAGGAATATATCCCTGTGACTTTTGAAAGATTTTCATCATAGGAGCTGAAATTGCATATAAACGTAAAGAGTAGACAAATTTCGCTTAAGGGTTGTATTACAAGAGCATTATTTCTCTTTATTCGTTTTATATTTAGTTTAAGAGTTCATTGAATTAGCACCTGGTGAGAGTCTGCGATATTGAATCACATCAAGAGCGTGCTCTTTTGTTAAGAAGTCAATATTCAGACTAACAGAGCCTGGGTTCAGCTTTTGCAGCTTGTATTAACTTGAGGGATTCCAATTTTCAAAAGTACAAATTTTCTATGGCTTTACTTGAGGGTCGTATGTTTAACGGCCTGAAAGGACTGAAGCAATTAACTTTACGGAAAGCAAGCCAGAATAATTTCAGTTCTAGGGTAATTTGTAGTTGAGGCTTCTATATGTTATCTGTGCCGCTATACAATTAGAACATATTAAAAATATACATAAAGTGATTAGTACAGCCTTAAAATATATCTAATTTACCTTTCAAATAGTTACCAACGTCCCCCAAGTCGATTTCCTTAAGTAGCCTTGTCAATTTTTGGTCATCTTCACTTATTACGCTTTCCTCAGCGACCAAATTTTGGGTATCAATTTACAGTACTTCACTTATGTATACAATGTCATCAATATATTGTATTTCTTCCATTTTGATATTCAAATATTAAATAATTAAAATATTTTACTCCGTATGGTTTGCTGGCGTGTTATTGAATGAAAATTGCACAGAATGCCCCGTTAGCCAAAACATAGTAAGCTTAAGCATGGCAATGTTAAATCAAGCACCTTCTACTTGATCTAAGATTGCGCACCTGAAAATCAAAATAGCTCAAACTTAATTTAAGATGACTACAACTTTGAATTAAAAACTGAACAAATCTGCGGTGAGGATACTTAGGGGTGTCATCACAGGTCATTGTGCTATCGCACCAATGCTCCGACGGTGGCGAATACCAACAAGCTCCCTCTGCAGAAGCTGTCAGGATGAGGAGGAAGAGGAGTCGATCTACCACTTTCTCTGCCGATGCCCGTGGCTTCAAAAAAGAAGGCTCAGATTTCTGGGCGCTCGCTTCTTCGACAGCCTGGCAGAGGTTGGGAAGGTGGACTTCTCGCTTCTTCTTGGGTTCATCAGGGAAAGGAAGTGGTTCGTTGAGGACCGCTAGGAGATAATGGGGCTAAACGAACTTGGCGCCACCCTGTACTTACTGAGGGCACTCACAATGGACAAAAAATGTCTCCAAGTGGAAGTGTGGGTATCGCCCACGCACGCCGTCTTAACCTAACCTAACCTTGAATTAAAAATGCATTTTTAAATCAAAATTGCTAATTTTAATTGAAGGTTCTTCATAGTTAAAACAACATTGTTTTAGTTAAAATTGAGCATTGTAGGATTAAGTATGATCGTACTTAATTATACCCAGCTGCACTTGTACACAGGGTATTATAACTTTGATTGGATAACGGTTGGTTGTACAGGTATAAAGGAATCGAGATAGATATAGACTTCCATATATCAAAATCTCAGTATCGAAAAGAAAATTTGATTGAGCCGTCCGTCCGTCTGTCCGTTAACACGATAACTTGAGTAAATATTGAGATATCTTCACCAAATTTGGTACACGAGCTTATTAGGGCCCAGAAGAGAAGAAGGTATTGAAAAAGAGCGAAATCGGATGATAACCACGCCCACTTTTTATATATATAATATTTTGGAAAATACAAAAAACCTGATTATTTAATAAATAATAAACCTAGAATGTTGAAATTTGACGTGTGGACTGATATTGCGACTCTTGATAAAAATTAAAAAAAAAAAAAAATTTTTTAAACGGGCGTGGTACCGCCAACTTGTGATAAAATCAATTTTACAAATATTATTAAGCATACATCAAAAATCGTTAAACCTATCGTAACAAAATTCGGCAGAGAGGTTGCCTTTACTATAAGGAATGATTTGAAGAAAAGTTAACGAAATCGGTTAAGGACCGCGCCCACTTTTATATAAAAGATTTTTAAAAGGGTCGTAGACGAATAAAATAAGATATATCTTAGCGAAAAGAAGCTTTGTATCAATAGAATTTTACCTTTTAAATTAAATTATAACATTAAATTGGAAAATACTAAAATTTTGAAAATGGGCGTGGCACCGCCCCTTTTATGACTAAGCAATTTTCTATGTTTCGGGAGCCATAGCTCGAAGAAAAGTTAGTTCATAATAGAACCATATGTATATGTATTATTGCGCAGCCTTGTAACACTATTAAGCACACAAAACAAACAACAGCATTTCAAGTGTACAGCTGGGTATGTAATGTTCGGTTTCACCAGAAAGTAAACTTCCTTACTTGTTATACCTTTCATGAAAATGAAATGGTATATTAATTTCGTCACAAAACCCAAAATTGTAAGTCCTGAAAGGAAAATAGATAGACCCACCATTAAGTATACCGAAATAATCAGGTTGAAGAGCTGAGTTGATTTAGCCATGTCCGTCTGTCTGTTTGTATGCAAACTAGCCCCTCAATTTTTGAGATATATTGATAAAATTTGGGGAGCGGGTGTATTTGGGTGTCCGATTAGACATTTGTCGGAACCGGCCGGATCGGACCACTATAGCATATATCCTCCATACAACCGATTTTTCAGAAAAAGAGGATTTTTGTAATATCTCACTCAATTTAACAGATTGAAGCTTCAAACTTCACCATATAATTTCGTATATTGCACATATTGTTGCCTGAAAAAATGATGAGATCGGTCGTATATATAGTATATATCCCCCACAACCGATTGTTCAGATAAGAAACTTTTCGTAATTGCTGCCCTATTTTAAGAGCTAGAAGCTTCAAATTTCACCGAATGCTTACGTATATGGCATACATTGTTGTCTGAAAAAATCATACAGATCGGTGGTATATATAGTATATATATATAGTATATATACATATTTTCGCAATTTTAGCCCCATTTTAACAGCTAGAAGCTTCAAATTTCACCGAATGCTTACGTGTATAGTATATATTGTTGTCTGAAAAAATCATAGAGATCGGTTGTATATATAGTATATATCTCATACATCCGATTGTTCAGATAAGAAACTTTGCGCAATTTCTACCCCATTTTAACAGCTATAAGCTTCAAATATCACCAAATGCTTACGTGTATAGCATATATTTTTGTGTCAAAAAATTATAGAGATCGGTGATATATATAATATATATATGATGGTATATACAGTATATATATATAGTATATATATATAGTATATATATATTTTTTTTTGCGATTTCGGCCCCATTTTAACAGCTAGAAGCTTCAAATTTCACCGAATGCTTACGTGTATAGCATATATTGATGTCTGAAAAAATCATTGAGATCGGTGGTATATATAGTATATATCTCATACAACCGATTGTTCAGATAAGAAGCTTTGCGCAATTTTTTCCCCATTTTAACAGCTAGAAGCTTCAAATTTCACCAAATGCTTACGTGTATAGTATATATTGTTGTCTGAAAAAATCATTGAGATCGGTGGTATATATAGTATATATCTCATACAACCGATTGTTCAGATAAGAAACTTTGCGCAATTTCTGCCTCTTTTTAACAGCTACAAGCTTCAAATTTCACCAAATGTTTACGTATATAGCATATATTTTTGTCTGAAAAAATCATAGAGATCGGTGGCATATATATTATATACTTCATATAAACTCTCATTTTTGCCCCTTTTTTACGGATAGAAGCTTCAAAATTCATCAAATTTCATCAAATAGTTACGTTTATGTCATATATTTTTGAAATACGTGATTCGTAGTCATAGTTTTTACATTCAGACCACAAAAAACCTGAAGCTTTGCATCCTCACACAAAGTACCTACCTATTTTTTATTTTATATTTATCTTAAAAATCGTTTAGATATGTTAAAATTTCACCAAATGCTTACGTGTATAGCATATATTGTTGTCTGAAAAAATAATAGAGACCGGTGGTATATATAATCTCATACAACAGATTGTTCAGATAAGAAACTTTGCGCAATTTCTTCCCCATTTTAACAGATAGAAGCTTCAAATTTCACCAAATGCTTACGTGTATAGCATATATTGTTGTTTGAAAAAATCATTGAGATCGGTGGAATATATAGTATATATCTCATACAACCGATTGTTCAGATAAGAAACTTTGCGCAATTTCTGCCCCATTTTAACAGCTAGAAGCTTCAAATTTCACCAAATGCTTACGTATATAGCATATATTGTTGTCTGAAAAAATCATAGAGATCGGTGGCATATATATTATATACTTCATATAAACTCTCATTTTTGCCCCTTTTTTACGGATAGAAGCTTCAAAATTCATAAAATTGCATCAAATAGTTACGTTTACGTCATATATTGTTGAAATACGTGATTCGTAGTCATAGTTTTTACACGCAGACCACAAAAAACCTGAAACTTTGCATCCTCACACAGAGTAACTATATTTATCTTAAAAATCGTTTGGGTATGTAGATCTGTTCACTATATATTTCTTATCTTATACATCCGATTATTCGGAGATTACGAATGGGATAAGATTATTGTCAAGCCCCATTCATGAAAGGGGCGTCCTTACTTGTTTTACAATGCGTTTGTTCTCTGAGTGTAGCAGTTTAGAAACAGATAAAACTAATTAGTGTACCTTTTGTACTTTTCTGTGTTTATTCATTAAAAATACAAACATTATATCACATGGCCTTTCTCATTTCAATAGCACAATTAAATTGGGCAAATATCTAAACAATTCACAAAGAAATGTTCTTTATCAAAACAGCCAAATATTTGCTTTGTTCCCATTTCCTGAATCTAGAAGTTTCTACTTATATTTTATTGACACAATCCATTAATGTATAAATAGCGCCCACAAAACCGTCTAGATTTTTGACTCCATTATGCACTCAATAAAACAATAATGAGATAATTAAGAATTTGTATTTTGTATGGAACATTGGTTTTATTAAGGGCTTTAATATAGAAAACGTAGCTAGTTATTTCATTAACCCTCTGTGTGAAATTGTTATAGAAATCTCTAAATTTTACGAGTACGGGAAGGATGAACAGACGTCTAAGTCCACAACCAATTAGCGTCTCATTAACACTTTACACAGGACCTTGATTATGTCAGCCAACTTAACTTCGGGCAATGTTGCTGCCAAAACTTGGTCCACTTCTCCCAACTCTGGTTTTGTGGGGGTATAAAATAGACAAATTAACAGTTTGGAAGCAGATAAAACGAATTAGGTATCTTTTGTACTTTTCTGTGTTTATTCATTAAAAATACAAACATTATATCACATGGCCTTTCTCATTTCAATAGCACAATTAAATTGGGCAAATATCTAAACAATTCACGAGAAAATGTTCTTTAGCAAAACAGCCAAATATTTGCATTGCTCCCATTTCCTGAATCTAGAAGTTTCTACTTATATTTTATTGACACAATCCACTAATGTATAAATAGCGCCCACAAAACCGTCTAGATTTTTGACTCCATTATGCACTCAATAAAACAATAATGAGATAATTAAGAATTTGTATTTTGTATGGAACATTGGTTTTATTAAGGGCTTTAATATAGAAAACGTAGCTAGTTATTTCATTAACCCTCTGTGTGAAATTGTTATAGAAATCTCTAAATTTTACGAATATGGGAAGGATGAACAGACGTCTAAGTCCACAACCAATTAACGTCTCATTAACACTTTACACAGGACTTTGTTTATGTCGACCCACTTAACTTCGAGCAATGTTGTTGCTCGAAACTTGATCCACTGCTCCCTACTCTGGTTTTGTGGGGGTATAAAATAGACAAATTAGCAGCTTGGAAACAGATAAAACTAATTAGTGCACCTTTTGTACTTTTCTGTGTTTATTCATTAAAAATACAAACATATCACATGGCCTTTCTTAATTCAATAGCAAAATTAAACTGTGCAAATATATAAACATATAACAATGAAATTTTGTTTTGAAAACAGCCAAATATTTGATTTGTGCCCATTTCCTGAATCTAGAAGTTTCTACTTATTTGTTATTCACACAATCCACTGATGTATAAATAGCGCCCACAAAACTTATCTTGATTTACTCAATATTTAACAAGCATCTCAAAAAGTTATAGTTTAAAATGAGTTTAAGAAATTATTTGGTCCTGTTGGTCGCGCTTAACTTCCCTTTCACCCACACGAATCCGGAATTTCGCGTGGGGGGTAGCAGTTCTACCAGTCCTGTGGTTACAGAGGATGAATTATATGTGGTGGCAATATATTGTCACGACATGTATATATGCGCTGGATCATTGATCACCTTGGAAAGCGTGGCTACAGATGTAAATTGCATGTTCGCAGTAGAAGCGTCAATGGTCATAGTTAAAGCTGGTGCCGGGCAAGAGCACGTTCGCCAAGGGAAATCTTTTATGATAAATGAAATCGACGGATACGACGGAACGGATATGGAATTAGGTATAATTCAAGTGGAATCTCCCTTTAATCGAGATACGGTTCGAACAATAGGACCTTGCAAAACTGCATTACAACGGGGCATGCAAATGGAAGTTAAGGCATGGTCTTCAAAAAATGCTCATCTTATCCGCTCTACTGTCGACATTATAGCAGAACAGGACCATTGTCGAGCTGAATTCGATTGGCAAATGCGTGTATTTCGCTGCAACACAATTTGTGGACAAGGTGCAAAGGGAATAGAACGTGGAGCACCGGGCGTTGTGGACGGAACTCTTTGTGCTGTGGCATCTCATATACGTACTTCAATTTTATATACAGATATATCTAAGGGAAAATATCCTCATATATATATAGAAAGAAATAGGGGGCCGCCATCAAGAGGGCTAATAAATGATGTCATAAATGTAGGAACGGATAGCACTGAGCATAGAAACACTGTGCATTTAGATAAAAAAGCAACACGCTCAGGAAAAAACTATTAAATTAACGTAGTAGTTTCTATAAACAGTCGTCGTCTTCTCGTGAACTTGAAAACGTAAATTTAAAATATGAGAATTTAAAATATGAAATATTAAAAATATGATATGCTTTTTACAACATTCAAATAAATAATAATTAGTTTTAAAATAAATATATAAATGTGAAAATGTAATACAAACAATGAATTGAAATAAACTATGTTACAAAATTGACAAAATTGTGAAGAATAAAACATTATTTGTGTAAACCCACATAAATGTATGTAATACTTAAATAAATGTATAAATAATTAAATAAATAAATAAATAAATAAAAATGTTTTCGTTTTTCTTTTCCATGAGGAGATGTACCTAAATTATAATTTTTTATTGTAGAACTTAAGCTGCTACAATCAAAATACTTCGTGAATTAAAAAGTCATTGCGCACATATTGTTGTAGCAATATCGAAGTATTACATATATGACTGCTGAGTGGAACATCGCCCTATCTCGGCTGAAAGCCTCATTAAAGAACTTGTTGTATAAATGCCCCATCTCACGTCAAAACATTTTAAATTTAGGCAGAGGTAGCGCGTTTTCGAAATGGTGGCTGAGATAGCGTGAAATTCCACTCAGTAGTCGAAATGGCGATGTTCTTATGGTATTATCTAGAAAATGCGATTTAATAAAAAGTTTTGGTTATATTCGTTGAATGTGTGATAAACTAAGATGTTACTTCCTTTTCTGACTTCAACCGAACTCATAAATTTATTTCTATTTCACCAATTATGAGTTGACAAAAAATTAAATACAAAAATACTAAAACTCATTGAAATACTTATCGCTTTTTATAATATTAAACAAAGTAAAATTGACATCTCTCCAACGTCCTAATCAAGGCTGCTAGGCACGGTCCCTATTGGATGAATTGCAGCCAGGGAATATTTTCGAAGCGGACCCTTCCCCATACCGGATCGCTTCGGGATGTAATAATGGACTTACCACAGCAAGGGGCGTTGTTGTAGCGGACGTTTTTTATCCCAACTCTTAACATTAGACCGCTGAGCCCGCCTTGCTGGACAGGTGGTCGTACGACCAATATGAGCTCAAAAACTTTTAAAGTAAGGATGAGAAGTAAAAAGCGATTGCGTCGCTAGGCCAACCAACAACGAGAGTGATCGGTTGGCATGGGCCAAAGAGACAGTGCCCGAGAGTAAATAGGCAACGATCAGCTAAACCTGACAAGAGTGCTTTTAAGAGTTAGGAGGCGTAGGGAAAACGCCCCGTCCCAGAACCAGGAAGCAAGCCGGAATGACAGGAACCAGACCTCAAATTCTGCAAGGCGGAGAGAAGAGGGTGTTCTATAAACCCATCCTAAAAGCTGTAGTACGGGAATAGGAAATAAGAAAAAAAAACGTAAATGGTAATAAGCTTAAGGGAGGTAATGACCAGACTCCAGCTTATTCGGTGATACTCAAAGAAGCTAATGATGAGTCTCCGGTTTTCACCAAGAAGAAGATGAACAAAGCTGCGAAACAGTCCTTAACTATGGCACTGCTAGATTGAAACAACTCCAATGGACAGGTGTCAACCGAAAGGCAGAGGTGTTGGAATTGGGCAAAAACCCTAATAAAGCTGCGAGTGTAGCAGAGACGCTTATATCAGAGGAGGGAAACAAACCCCGGACACAACGAAAAAAAGTATTGCTTGAGTGCAGTGGCGGAGAATTTGGAGAGAGGCAAACAGCTCAATGGTGTTGCGAGTCTTACAGATAAATATCCAACACAGTAAAGTGGCGTCGAGCAAGCTCCTCCTGACACTTTAGGAGGGTTTGTTTGATGTGGCGCTGATACAGGAGCCATGGGTCTGATCTGGAGGAAATGTTTCTGGATTCAGCGCTCGCGGATTCAGCGTTTATTATACAAAGACGAACAGCAGGGTAAGAGATGCAGTCATGGTTAGAAAACACCTATGCTCGTGTATTCTATCTAACTTCAGCATTGCAGACCTGGCAACGGTAGCAATAGAGGGGGAAAAAGAACCGTCCCTTATCCAAACATCCTGCTACATGGCCTATAACGTGGAAGCCCAAGCAGGAGAGTACAAAAGGCTGGTGGATCAAGAAGGGTGGCTTGTCATAGGTGTGAATGCGAATGCCCATCACAGCGTATGGGGAGGGAACGATAATAATGGTAGAGATGAGTCCCTTTTTATACTCAGTTGAGCAGAGCTCACAGAGTATATTAACTTTGATTGGATTACGGTTGGTTGTACAGGTATAAAGGAATCGAGATAGATATAGACTTCCATATATCAAAATCATCAGTATCGAAAAAAAATTCGATTGAGCCATGTCCGTCCGTCCGTCTGTCCGTTAACACAATAACTTGAGTAAATTTTGAGGTATCTTGATGAACTTTGATATGTAGGTTCCTGGACGCTCATCTCAGATCGCCATTTAAAATGAACGATATCGGACAATAACCACGCCCACTTTTTCCATATCGAAAATTTCGAAAAATTGAAAAAGTGCGATAATTCATTACCAAATATGGATTAAGCGATGAAACTTGGTAGGTGAGTTGAACTTATGACGCAGAATAGAAAACTAGTAAAATGTTGGACAATGGGCGTGGCACCGCCCACTTTTAAAAGAAGGAAATTTAGAAGTTTTGCAAGCTGTAATTTGGCAGTCGTTGAAGATACCATGATGAAATTTGGCAGGAAAGTTACTCTTCTTACTATGTGTCTACTCAGTAAAAATTAGCAAAATCGGAGAACGACCACGCCCACTTTTTAAAAAAAAAAATTTTTTTAATTCAAATTTTAAAAGAAAAGTTAATATATTTACAGTATATCAGTAAATTATGTCAACATTCAACTCCAGTAATGATATGGTGCAACAAAATACAAAAATAAAAGAAAATTTCAAAATGGGCGTGGCTCCGCCCTTTTTCATTTAATTTGTCTAGGATACTTTTAATGCCATAAGTCGAACAAAAATTTACCAATCGTTGTGAAATTTGGTAGAGGCTTAGATTCTAGGACGATAACTGTTTTCTGTGAAAAAGGGCGAAATCGGTTGAAGCCAGGCCCAGTTTTTATACACAGTCGACCGTCTGTCCTTCCGCTCGGCCGTTAACACGATAACTTGAGCAAAAATCGATATATCTTTACTAAACTCAGTTCACGTACTTATCTGAACTCACTTTATATTGGTGTAAAAAATGGTCGAAATCCGACTATGACCACGCCCACTTTTGCGATATCGAAAATTACGAAAAATGAAAAAAATGCCATAATTATATACCAAATACGAAAAAAGGGATGAAACATGGTAATTGTGTTGGTCTATTGACGCAAAATACACACATTTTGGTCGATATCTCGAAAACGGCTTCACATATACAACTAGGGCCACTCCCTTTTAAAACCCTCATTAATACCTTTAATTTGATACCCATATCGTACAAACAAATTCTAGAGTCACCCCTGGTCCACCTTTATGGCGATATTTCGAAAAGGCGTCCACCTTTAGAACTAAGGCCCACGCCCTTTTAAAATACTCATTAACACCTTTCATTTGATACCCATATCGTACAAACAAATTCTAGAGTCACCCCTGGTCCACCTTTATGGCGATATTTCGAAAAGGCGTCCACCTATAGAACTACGGCTCACGCCCTTTTAAAATACTCATTAACACCTTTCATTTGATACCCATATCGTACAAACAAATTCTAGAGGCACCCCTGGTCCACCTTTATGGCGATATTTCGAAAAGGCGTCCACCTATAGAACTAAGGCCCACGCCCTTTTAAAATAATCATTAACACCTTTCATTTGATACCCATATCGTACAAACAAATTCTAGAGTCACCCCTGGTCCACCTTTATGGCGATATTTCGAAAAGGCGTCCACCTATAGAACTAAGGCCCACGCCCTTTTAAAATACTCATTAACATCTTTCATTTGATACCCATATAGTACCAACAAATTCTAGAGTCACCCCTGGTCCACGTTTATGGCGATATCTCGAAAAGGCGTCCACATATAGAACTAAGGCCCACTCCGTTTTAAAATACTCATTAACACCTTTCATTTGATACCCATATCGTGCAAACAAATTCTAGAGTCACCCCTGGTCCACCTTTATGGCGATATTTCGAAAAGGCGTCCACCTATAGAACTAAGGCCTACGTCCTTTTAAAATAATCATTAACACCTTTCATTTGGTACCCATATCGTACAAACAAATTCTAGAGTCACCCCTGGTCCACCTTTAGGGCGATATCTCAAAAAGGCGTCCACCTACAGAACTAAGGCCCACGCCCTTTTAAAGTACTCATTAACACCTTTCATTTGATACCCATATAGTACCAACAAATTCTAGAGTCACCCCTGGTCCACGTTTATGGCGATATCTCGAAAAGGCGTCCACATATAGAACTAAGGCCCACTCCGTTTTAAAATACTCATTAACACCTTTCATTTGATACCCATATCGTACAAACAAATTCTAGAGTCACCCCTGGTCCACCTTTATGGTGATATCTCGAAAAGGTGTCCATCTATAGAACAATATGGTGATTTTCCCTTACTTTGTCTCCACAGCTCTCAACTGAGTATGTTATGTTCGGTTACACCCGAACTTAGCCTTCCTTACTTGTTTATTATATACTATAGAGTAGTCTACAGGTTGCTAACAGGAGTAGCGTTACTACATATGTTGGGCCAACGTCAAGCAATATGATAACAGATTGAGTTTTATTATATATCAGGGTATGAATAGAGGGTCCTTGACAGGACATTCTTCTCAGACCATAAACTTTCTGTTCTGTTCAGAAATGTGTATCAGGAAAACTTGGGCAGCCAAAAGAGGTTACCACCGTTGAGGAGTTGGAGGAGTGCAACAATTCTGAGAAGATTCAAACGGAAAGTAAAGCCACCATGGTGTAGTAAGGAGTTGATTCTTCTTAGAGAGCAGGTAAAGGAGATTCTTTAGTGCAGAAGTTGCGGAAATGAGGGGTACTGGGACGAATATGAGATCTGTTGTGGATCTTTAAACGTGAAATCAACAGGTCGAAGAGGGTTTCATGGAAAATTTTCTGTGGGAACATATAATGCTACAGCGAAACGACGAGACTGTATCCCCCAGCGGGTTAGAATATACCCGAGGTAGGTATGCCTGTCGTAAGAGGCGACTAAAATATCAGATTCAAGGGGTTGTGTAGCACAACCTTTTCATGTTGCCAGCGCAATATATGTATAGCTTCTCCTAACCCAATTGTCAACCTCACCTTCGAGCGGCGAATCCCGTTTCACCAACAGGCGAGGTTCTGGTGACCCCAAGCTCCTCATGGAAAGATTAAAAGATGTGTATATAAAATCAAATATGAGTGAGGAGTTAACCTTTTCAGCACAACATACACCAAAGGTAAGTCAATCGAAATTGCATTGCATAAGGTGGTCATAAATATAGAGAAAGCCGTGGAACACCGGGAAAATGCTCTAGGTGTTTTTCTGGAGCTTTCAACAAGATCACGAAATGAGTAAACATGGACAGTCTCAACACAATTAAAGTTCATCCCTCCTTTACAAAATGGATCGGCTCGAAGTTAACCTGCAGAGTGATCACGTCGCAATGGGGTCTATGCGACGTAACAAAATCTGTGAACATAGAAGCGGTGCAAGGTTGGGACGCTGGTTATCAACCAATTGCTTAGGCGTTTCCACGGAGGACCAGTCAAACTGCATGTCAGATTACGTTTCAGTCATAATAAACGGCAGATGCCTAACAACAATCAGCTATCTAGTGGATCAGGCACTTCGGCATGTACAGGCCTGGGCATCTGGCGTCGAGTTAACTACCAACGCTGAAAAATTGTAGTATTATTTACTAGGAAATATACGGTCCCTAATTGCACCAAGCCTAAGCTTGGAGGTGTAACCCTACAAGAAAAATATAGCCCCAAAATATCTAGGAGTCATCATAAAAGGTAAGTTGTCTGTGAAAGAGAGAGCGAAGAAAGCCAACGCTACATCGTATGCATCCAAGAGGATGCTAGGATGCACGAGGACATAAACTCCCTTACGGCAATTGTCAAACCCATACTTTACAATGGGGTCCTTGTTTGGTGGACAACCACACAAAAAGGTGCGAATACCAAACAAATTTAGGGGCATGCAGATTATCAATGATTAGCACAACGGGAGCCCTAAAAGCTAGTCCGACAGTAGCATTGCTTGCCATTCTACACATCACGCCTGCAGATCTAATGGCCAAAACTTTCGCGTTAGCCACTGCAACATGACTCAAGGCCTTGGGGCAACTTTAGTGCAGGCCGTATGGCCATAGCAGTATATCCTCATCTAATATCGGGTAAACGGAATATACGGTCCGGTGTTCAGCTTCGACTTCAACTACTTTTGAAGTTGCGTATCAGATTTACGCACGGCGACTCTTTCTAAGCAATAATTTGACATTTTATATCAACTCTTTCTAAACATTTTTTTTATTCATTGAAAATTTGAAAAATTATTGTGAAACATAAGAATTATTTAATAAACTTAAAAAAATTTCTATTCAAAATCAACCAAAAGTTCCTCAATCAAAAAAAAATGTACAAAAATCAGAATTTGAAAACATAAAAAAGACAGCTCAAAGCAAGTCGCCAAGCGCAAGAAACTCGGTGCACGCGCTTTCCTCGTTACCTCCTCTTGATCAAATAGCAAGTTTCAACAACAAAAATATTTGTGTATAAACAGCGACTTAAGCTCCTATTATATGGAATTGCAATGGACACGTCATTTTAAAAAGTTTTATAAACCTTTTGTACTTTTTCCTCCATAGTCATAACAAATAAAATAGGTTTATAAAGCTCTTATACCTCAAAATTTGTACGGAAATGTCAATTTAAAATGCCTTTTAAACCTGTTATATTTTTTATGAATATGGGGGCTTATCCATAAAAGGGTTAAAAGTTTTCACGGGTATTTCACTCAAAAATTTCAAAAATAATAAGATTTAGTTTATGTAGCTTTAACTTAAATTTAGAAGTATTTTTATTGTGTCAAATTCTTGACATTAGAAGGTAAAGTTTTTGTTTATTATCCATGTAAAATTTTGTGAAATGAGTTGTTCCCATGGTTTCCAATTTGTATATTGAAGGTCTCTTCAGCTAGCCCAATCTTTTCAGCCCAATCAAAAAACGAGACCGTACTAAATTGCACAATATTTAATGCTAATTTATTACGGGTTATTTAAATTTATTACACTTGTTCTTTTAAAAAGCAGCTTAAACTTAAGCTAGCCCAACCCATATGCACAATCAAAAAACGAAAACGTATTTAATGAGAGCTAGCCCAACCCTCGATATTTATTAAAATACAAGTGTAATAAATTTAATTAACCCGTATTAAATTAGCATTAAATATTGTGCAATTGAGTACGGTCTCGTTTTTTGATTGTGCTGAAAAGGTTGGGCTAGCTTAACAGACCTATTTGTATGGTATAGTAATAATATTTCACGTGGAATAATTCTGTTGAACATTTTATCCCCATAGCTCTGCCGCGAATGTTTTTTGTTTATCACTTTCTTGGATGGTTAGAGCAGAATGCCATTTAAGAGATTGGTAACGAACAATAAAACACACTAATTAGCCCGTGTGTTAATTTCCAGCAACCGATGTAACTAAGTCCGTTTAAAGAAAACCACTTAGCACTTTTTGCTGATTTTAAATTCTTTATTGATTTACCGACGGTAATATCGCGACGGTATGCATATGAGCGCAAAATTTTACTGCCTTTACTTTAATATTTCAATTGCCAAAAAGGTATCTATTTACTTATTAAATAAATTACATATGTAGGTAAAGAGTTTAACAAAGGAAATTAGAGAACAATTAAATCAAGAAAAATAAAATAATAGAAAATATTGGAACCAATAAGCGGACTGTAACAATTGAATGCGTAGCGGTAGAATCGTATGATGCTGCTGGCATTGAAATTGCATTCGCTTTGTATGTACATAGAGATAGGCATTAATATGTAATTATGTATGTACGCTTGTTTGTTAGGCAAATGCTTGCTAGTGAGCGCTCAACAGCTTTAGTAGGCTATGCAGTTATTATGTATTAAATATGATGTTATGTTGAAGGAGTTGAATGACTTCCGGCGCATGACGATATCGCAGAGGTTCCCAAGTAGTTATTACGATGGAACAAAGTAGTCTGCGGTTCCCAAACATACCGCCACCCCTGAACGGCGCGTTCAGAAAGGCAATGTCGCTACCTTTGAAATTGGACGCTTGTATTCTCCTTTGCTCGTTTTGATGGTAACTACACGTACTAGATCATCATCTCCTTTGTGCACTTCGACGATGCGTCCTAAAATCCACTTTGATGGTGGGAGATTAGGTTCTTTCAATACGACCAGTTTTCCGATTTCAAGATTAGTAGTGGATTGTTGCCATTTATTCCTCTGTTGCAAAGAGGTTAAGTACTCACTATGCCAGCGTTTCCAAAAGCCTTGAACCATAGCCTGCAGATGGCGCCAATGTTGTTTTAAGTTAAAAGTTGTAGTTAAAGCAGATGGCTCAGGCATACATGTATACGGTTCGCCAATTAAAAAATGTGCCGGAGTAAGAGGATCTGTATCAGAAATGCTGCACAGAGGTCGTGAATTAAAAATAGCTTCGATTTGGCATAGTACCGTGCTGTATTCTTCGAACGTAAGTAGGCTGTCTCCAATCACTCTTCTCAAATGTAATTTCATAGATCGTACTCCAGTTTCCCACAATCCTCCAAAACGTGGTGCTGAGGGTGGGATGAAATGCCAATTAACGCCTTCGTTTGCTAAGGATTTTTTTAAATTTATTTTTGCTAAGGATTGAGCCACCTCTGCCCGATCTTCATGAAATATGGAGAGCCGTTGAAGTTCGTTTAAAGCTCGTTTCGCACCGTGGAAGGTGGTACCATTATCGGAATGAAGGTCACTGGGCTTTCCTCGGCGTGCAATGAATCTGCGAAAAGAAGCTAAAAAGGCATCGGTTGTTAAATCACTCACCAATTCGATGTGTAGGGCTTTATACATACAGACGAATATGGCAACCCAAGCTTTACCAATTTTTGGATTTCGCGTTTTTGAATAGTTTATGCGTACAGGGCCAGCGTAGTCAAGTCCGCAATGTAGAAAACACCGACTGGGCTGAACTCTTGCTGATGGCAGATTAACCGTAAGTTGAGTGCTGGTTGCTCTTCTTTGCAAGAAACATGTTTTGCAACCAAATATGACCTTCCTTACTAAGTTTCTGCAGCCCAAAATCCAAAATTGTTGACGAACAAGAGCGAACGTCGCTTCGACACCTGCGTGCATATTGATTTCGTGCGTATGTCTTACGATGAGTAGCGAAATTTTGGCGTCTTTAGGTAGTTTAATCGGAAACTTTATATTGTAATTTATATCTGCATGTTTTATGCGACCACCAACCCGAAGTACACCTGATTCGTCCATGAATGGTGAATACCGGATCAGCGTAGATTTGCAATGTAGTTATTGTAAATTTTGTAATTGATCAATGTCTTTAAAGAATGCATGAGCTTGCGCGCCTTTTAGTAATTGGATTCTAGCTTGTTGGAGCTCGTATGTAGACAAAAACGAGTCACTGTAACCCTCTCGACGACGGCGTGCTAATGGATCGTAAATCTTCGAAGTTTCTGACAACACCATTCGGTTCGTAGGTTTTTACAGATGTTTCCGATGTTTGAGAGTGTATGGCAATTGGATTAAATTCGCAGATTGCTTTTGGTAAAGTTTCAAGCAGAGGCCAACAATTTGAGCTCTACTTTCTCAAGTTGAAATTAGCTTTTGATAAGAGTTCTATAAGTTCGTTATTCAGAGCTATCAGATCTTCGACGGTGTCGCATCCAGTGGGTATGTCATCTACGTATGCATCGTGCTCAAGAACGCGTGAAGCATTGGGATATTCTCCTTTGTAGTCTTCCGCAATTTGTTTTAAAACGCTCACAGCCAGAAAAGGAGACGGCGCAAGCCCATAAGTAACAGTTAGCAATCGGTAATGTTGAAGTTTAGCTGTTTGTTCATGCCTCAGTACAATGCGTTGATAATCAGTTTGTTCTGGATGCACCCTTATGCCGCGGAACATTTTCTCAATATCGGTTGCGAACACATACCGATGCTGGCGGAAACGTAAAAAGACACCAAACAAATCGCGTTGAATCGGTGGACCAATATGTAATCGATCATTCAAGGAATACCCAGAGGAATCTTTAAGCGAACCATCAAAAACTACCCGGCATTTGGTTGTGGAACTTTCATCCTTAATTACGGGATGATGTGCTAAATAAAAACGTCTTGAAGTACTCACATTAATCTGCTGCTCTGGAATCAATTCCATGTGTCCCAACTCAAGATATTCATTTAAAAATGCTGCGTATTGTTGTTTTAGCGCAGGTCGACGTTGCAGTTTGGCATCCATACTATTAAGGCGTGAAAAAGCTTGCGGCAAAGTGTCATCGATGGGTTTGATATCGGCTTTAAATGACCACATATGTCCCATTCTCAGCTCGTTGCACTGTTGAAGAAAAATACCTTTCTACCGGATCGTGAACGAACACGTATGCGGAAATGGTCCCTAATTTTGTTTAGTAATGAGTAATGCTTCCTTTCAAATCTGCAAAATAACTTCATATGAAGCTCATCATTTGTCACTTAAAACATTTTCTTACTTGGGGCTTGGTAGTTCCAAGGGATTCGAATGATCACGCGAATGTTTTCCGTATTCGCGACATGTCAATCACCAACATTTTCGCCATTATAAAATAGATTTTATATAATATTAATAACAACATCACATTTGAAAATGCTTAAATTTCTGCCACAAATTGATCAGCTGTTTTTTTTATCTGTCAAATCATCACTTTCTGAATTTGGCAACTCAATTCAACTTCAACTGAAATAAGTTGTAATTCGTAACACCAAACAGGAGTTGAGTTGTCTTAAATTTGAGTTGTTTTAATTACAACCCAACTAAGTTGAGTTGTAAACGGTAAAAGGAGCAATAAAGAAATTTATGAAAAATATGTAAATAAAATTGGAAAGGAAAAAATTTCTAAACTAAATGAACTACTCAAAGTCAAATATATAAGTATAAAAAAAAAAACTTATGAAACAAAATTTTTATTAAAAAAAAATTACAAAAAATAACAGATTTAGTTCCAGATTGAAATTTGATAGCTAACACTACATTGCACCGTCTGGCAATACCCTCTGTCTAGCACAAACCTAAGTCAGCTAAACGCTAAATAAAGTACGAAATTAACACGTTTACAGCTCGTGTGCTCAATAGACTATTTTTTTTTTTAGTCTTGACAGTTTAGCTCTATAATTAATTTGTCGGTATCATTTGATGTGACAAGCCATATCACAAAAGGCACATAAAATAAATAAACACAAGGCGCGCTAACCTCCGAAGAGATTTTGGGCCGAGCTTCTCTTCCTATTTGGGTCGTTCTACTTTTAATTTTTTTTTTACAAATTGACGGGACGGAAGCTACATGATTTACGCCGACTTCGAAAAGAATCTGCAAGGCAGATTAGTTTTCACTGAGTATTTTTTCATTACAGAAATACACTCGGAGTGTTTGCCAAATCAGTGCCGAGGGGCGACTCGCCCGCTCGGAAACATATTTTTTCGAATTGAAAAACTTTTTCCACATGTTTTCATGTTGCTTTGCCCTGGAATTGAACCCAGTATCTTCGGTGTGGTAGGAGGAGCGCTCTACCACCACTACAACTAGTAAACTTTGACTCTGCGACGCCATATGGAATAAATATGTTTGCATGCCTGAAATGCTGTTTAACAGAATTCTTGTGTAAATATCCTTTAAGTGTTTACGTCATTCCTACATCTTATCTTCTTATATATATAAAAATGAATGCCATTTTTCGTTGTGATTTTATAACTCAAGAACGGGCTCACCTATCCAAACCAGGCTTTTTTTAGGCTTTGTTCAGACTATTCAGTAGATGGTTTGTGTTTTGAAATTTTAAGAATCGGATACCAGGGTCTCGAGATATAGACCAAAACGTGGACCTGGATAACTTTAGGATGTGTTTGTTCAATATGGGTAGAAAATGGGAGCTGTTGATGATTGCTATAGTATAGATTATTTTTCATGCCCCTCCGTGACTAGGATCTCGAGATATAGACCAAAACGTGGACCGGGATAACCCTAGGATGTGTTTGAACCACATGAGTATCCATTGTAAGTTGTCGATAAATGCTAATGAATAGAGGGCTTTTCTTTTCTCTGGGTAACTAAGAACTCGAGATATAGACCAACTGGGAACTCGCCTTCAGGTTAAGAGATTGCCTTCTTATGTACTACAACCAGTTAAAATGGTATATTCAATCACATAACAATATAATGCTTTTACCTGAAGGCGCTTAAATGCGCTCAATGTATGGTGAAATTATTTTGAAAAACACACCACAAACCCATTTGTTTGGTCAGATTCATCCCACTTAGCCAGCGGATTATACGTTTTCATATTAACATACATACATCAATAATAGTTTAATCATTTACTAAACGATTTGTTACCTACTTAGCTACGCTCTTTCGCTCTCAAAATTTATGTACTTTCGTCTTAACTAGCTTACTTATTATTCCCACCTACAAACTTACTTGCATTATATTTATATCAACATGTATGTAAACTTCATCGTAGTTACGACGCATTACAATGCCCAATATTGCATTGGAAAGGTGACGATGGCTGCAATATCAATATACCAATGATTGATCCACGAACAGGTAAATAATATTTTCAGTGTGTTGACATTTCATCATTTGTATAAATTTCTTAAGTCAAATTTTGCACTTATTTTGAGGTCTACATGTACAGAAAAAAGTTAGTGCCATTAATTTTTATTCGTATCGATTGATGGTTCGTCCACAAGAACAAAATTATATCTTGAGATGTGGTAAACTATATCATCAGTACATCGTTGATATGTATGCCAAAATAGAAACAGAACGTCTTAATTTTATTCGTTTCAACCAAGCAAAATTAAGATCTGAACAATATATTCATTTGCAAGATGCGATAGCGAATGATGCTAATATTAATGACATCGGACGTTTAATTATATTGCCATCTTCGTATATTGGTAGCCCACGGAATAAGAACGAATATGCACAGACGCAATGAGTTATGTACGAAAATACGGTCGACCGGATCTGTTCATTACATTTACATGTAATCCGCAGTGGGATGAAATCAAAAACAATTTATTTGCAGGACAGTCGACAACCGATCGTCATGACATTACTGCGCGTGTTTTTCGGCAAAAATGTAAAGCACTTATGGATTTGATTGTGAAATTATATGTATTTCGGGAGGTGCGTTGCCATATGTACTCCATCGAATGGCAGAAAAGGGGATTGCCACACGCACATATACTAATTTTGCTGGTACATAAAATAACTCCGGATCAAATCGATAACCTTATATCTGCTGAAATTCCTGATCACACTGCTGATCCAGAGTTATTTCAAGTTGTCGTTAAATACATGGACCGTGCGGTGAACTAAATGTGAATTCACTATGTATGATTGATGAAAAGTGTTCGCAACGATACTCAAGGCAATTTACTTCAGACACAATGACGGATATCCATTGTATCGACGTATATCACCTAATGATAATGGCAAAACGGCAACCATTAGAATGCATAACCAGGAAGTTGAAGTTGATAATCGTTGGGTGGTTTCGTATTGTCCATTATTATCGAAAATATTCAATGCTCATATAAATGTGGAATATTGTAATTCTGTCAAATCCATTAAATATATTTGCAAGTATGTAAATAAAGGGAGCGATATGGCAATTTTCGGTGTTGCTGGTGATAATACAAATGATGAAATTACTCAGTATCAAATGGGGCGCTATATTAGTAGCAATGAAGTTGTCTGGAGGATTATGTCGTTTCCAATGCACGAAAGACATCCTGCGGTTGTTCACTTGGCTGTACATTTTGAGAATGGCCAACATGTTTTTTTTAATGTAGCAAATGTATTGGAAAGAGCAGCACAACCACCAGCAACTACGTTAACAGCTTTTTTCAAATTATGCGAAAGTGATACATTTGCGATAACTTTATTGTATTCTGAAGTGCCTCAGTATTACACCTGGAATGTGTCTTCGAAAAAATTTCAAAGACGTAAACAACGAACAGCAGTTCATGGGCATCCTGGCGTTTTCCAAACAGATGCAATTGGGAGAATATATACAGTACATCCAAACAATGTTGAGTGTTTTTATTTGAGATTGTTATTAGTTAACGTGAATGGCCCAAAACCATTTCAAGAATTGAGAACAGTCAACGGTCATTTGTGTCAAACAAAGCATTTGTAGGAGGAAGATGCACATTGAGATTCAACACTTCATGATGCATCTATTTCGGCTCATCCTCAACAAATACGAATGCTATTTGCCATTATTTATCAACATGTGTGCCATCAAATCCACTTGAATTATGGAACAAATATAAACATTATATTGCAGAAGATATTTTAATTCGTATGCGTCATCATGCAAGAAATATTGATTTGTTGGAAATGTACAACGAAGCTTTGATAATAATTGAGGATATGTGCCTAACGATTGCAAATAAAACATTAGTACAATTGGGTATGATCGCACCAAATCGTGAGATGCATGATCTGTTTGATCGTAAATTGCAACGTGAGCAGGAATTCAATTCTAATGATTTGCGTTTATTTGTACAATCGAATATAACCAAAATGAATATTCAGCAAAAACATGTATATGACACAATCATGCAAGCCATTTCCAATAATGCAGGTGGATTATATTTCTTGGATGCACCTGGTGGTGCAGGCAAAACGTTCGTTATATCACTGATTTTAGCGACTATTCGATCGGAACAGAAAATTGCATTGGCACTTGCATCTTCGGGAATTGCTGCTACATTATTAGAAGGTGGTCGGACAGCACACTCTGCATTAAAATTTCCATTGAATGTACAGGTGATTGAAACTCCTACTTGCAATATTTCAAGAAATTCTGCTATGGCAAAAGTTCTGCGATTAACGTCAATTATTTTATGGGATGAGTGTATAATGGCGAATAAAAAATTACTAGAAGCATTTAATCGAACAATGCAAGATTTACGTGGTAATCAACAGCTTTTTGGTGGTGCTTTGATATTACTGTCAGGGGATCTTCGACAAACATTGCCTGTCATTCCTCAATCAACTCCTGCTGATGAAATAAATGCCTGTTTGAAGTCATCAGTTCTTTGGAGATATGTACAAAAATTGACACTGAACATTAATATGCGTATTCACCTACAAAATGATCCAGCTGCCCAAAACAATTGTTAGAAATTGGTGATGGCAAAATACAAATCGATAGAACCAACGGATTGATCACTGTACCGAACAATTTTTGTACAATTTCGAAATCGATAGATGAATTGATTGAATGTGTTTTTCCAAATATTCTTCAGAATTAAAGAAATCATGATTGGTTGAGACAACGCGCCATTTTAGCACCGAGGAACATTCATATCAATGCCATTAATTTTCAAATTCAAGCAAAACTCCCAGGTGTAGTCACGACATATAAATCAATTGACAGTGCTATGAATCAAGATGAGGCAATGAATTATCCAATTGAATTTTTAAATTCATTAGAACCGGCTGGTATGCCACCGCATTGTTTGAATCTGAAAGTGGGTTCTTTGATTATATTATTGCGAAATATTAATCCACCAAAACTGTGTAATGGCACCAGATTGGCAGTGAAAAATTTATTGCCAAATTTGATTGAAGCTACGATCTTAACTGGTAAATCAAAATGAGAAGTTTGTTTAATACCGCGTATCCCTATGATTCATTTGAATTAAAACGATTACAATATCCTGTGCGTTTATCATTTGCGATGTCCATCAACAAAGCCCGAGGGCAAACGCTTAACGTTTGTGGTGTGAATTTGGAGGAATCATGTTTTTCACATGGCCAACTTTATATTGCCTGATCCAGAGTCGGTACCCCCAGCCGTTTGTTTATTCATGCTCAAAATGGAAAAACACCGACTTTACTTATTCATTTATGCAAGAAAAACAACACTTGGTGTTTTCAGTAGTAACTTTTTTGGTTTCTGAAGTATATACGATTGTTTTTTAAAAATACGTCTAAAGGTACTTCCACACCGGTAACGAAATAGTCAAAGACGTATAACAATTGTTTTAAAACAATTGCAACTTGTTACACAACCAAGTTATCTAATTCCTTGGCTTGGTCTCACCCGGATCCTGAAGCAGGTCCCCGAAACCTTCTCGAAATTGGACCATACAACATCGTCCCCTTGCTGGGACAACAAATTTTCCACAAGAATCCCAGAGAGGAACGAGTGGGCAAACGGCGTGGATCCGGGATCTCCAGAAATCTCCTTTTTTACAGATGTCTCTAAACTAAACAACTAATCTCAATCTAAGCGAGAGCTTTCGCTTACCCGACCACTGTAGAGTTTTTCAGGCTAAACTCATAGCTATCTGGGAAGCAGCCCTCTATCTTGCTAACCTGCAGGTGACCAATTCTATTTCAATCTTCTCTGACAGCCAAGCTGCCATAAAATCCCTGCAATGCAGTAACAACTCGTCACTAGTGGCATTGAAGTGCAGAGAAACCCTCAACAAACTAGCTGAAAATTGCAACCTAAGCATAATATGGGTTCCTGGCCACTGTGACATCTCAGGAAACTGCGCCGCGGATGAGCTAGCTAGGGAAGGCACCAACCTGCAAACAATAACCTCCGGGGGTGGGGCCAGCCCTCCTCTAAACACTTGCAAACACTGCCTGCGATCTCTTTTCACAGAGCAGGCAAACGCCAGATGGGCCAAGGAACCTACTTGTAGTATATCCAAGCAAATCTGGCCTAAGCTGGATGAAAAGAGATCGCAATCGGTGATATTGTTAAACCGTATCTCTATAAGCCCACTAGCGGGCCTTCTTGCAGGTCATTGTCTCATGGGCACTCACTGTGCCTATATGGGCCTGCAGACAAATGACTTCTGCCGCAGTTGTAGCGACGAGGAGGAGATAGAAAGCGTAGAGCACTATCTGTGCCACTGTCCCGCACTGTCAAAAACCAGGTACCAATGCCTCCACAGACACTCCTTTGGGTACCTTGCGGTGCTTGAATCTATAAACCCAACAAAATTTCTTCTATGAGAGTAGGGTAACAGGAAATAGGGGCCCCCCACGTGGTAGCACAACGGGCCACAACGGCCTACGTGAGTTTCCGCTCGGACAGCGGAGGCAGCCACTTTAACCTAACCTAACCTATCTAATTCCTTTGATCTTTACCGACAACCTCTGTGTAACATGTAATCTGCTATAAAAACAGAAAAAAAGTTACACAACATCGTGTTATACAACATTTTTCAGTTGAATTTCTAACAGTTTGCATAAGATTGGTTATATAATTGTTTGTAACACGTTTTGTTACTGGTGTGGACGCACCTTGACGTATCGTTATGTTTTACGTGACTACAAATTTTATATGTAATTTTTGCCTAAAATGGTAATTTTAGCTAATATTTTTTTAAACTACAGTTAATTCATTCAATTGAAGTACAAAAAAATATATTTTATTTTAATTTTTTTGCTATAAACTGAGGCCCTTCGAAAATGACTGATTTTTGTGAGGACAAGTCAAAGACAAGTCAAACTTAATTTTTAATATATTAAAAAATCAATAGATTTCTTTAAAAAACATTTAAAACATGTGAATATATATCAAATTAATGATAAAAAAAAACCAAAAAAAAAGATGTAAGTTTTTTTATATCTTTAGGGTCCTTAAACTTGAACACGTCTCTCAGACGTACATTATCTTTCTAGGGTAAAAAAAATAACGTTATCTTTCTATGGTTAAATAATAATGTCTACAGTGATTGAGTGTGTCTAGGGTGATTGAGATTTGTAAACATTGGCTAACAAGTTTTATTTACTCAGTTATCGAAATAGATATTTCATCTATAAAAAATATGAAAATACAATTTTAGTCGCAATTAAAAATAAAATGCTTTGTCGACTTCGTATCTTCTTCGCGTCGTCGCACCTTTTTTAAGTATGAGTACACGTTTCCACTTAAAATATACTTTATTAAGAAATAGCTCATCCGTTGTTCGATACTCAACTATGCAGTTATTTAAACACATTCGGTTGTTTTTGCAATATATATTTAAAGCCAATGAAACTAATTCACTGTCACTACAAAATTTTCCACCAATTGTATGATTAGACAAACTGTGTAATATATATTTAGTAGGTATGTTTGTGCATTGCTTAGCTTCTCTAACTACCTGTTATGTTGGCGCTTGAACCTTGCCAATATTGGTTTACTGCGAAAGTGATGTAAGCCTTGTTTTGAAAATTTTATATTTGACGTTTCTTTCAGTTTGGCAAATTGGTTGCAAAATGCCCAGACTCAGTATAGTATACAGGCGAAAATACTGATAGACTCTAAAATGGCCCATATACTCAAGTTATGGCGTTGTGCTATATAAGCTGTATTAGGCTGTTTTCCTGACATTTTCTCTAGTATAAGGTTTTTAAACCTGCAGCCGAAATAAGTTGATTTATCACTGAGCTGTCTAATTTAGTTTCTATTGAAAACGTAATATTTTATTTTTCATTTGAACGGCATTATAAAATTTTTTGTAAAATTTTAAAATTTGCTCTTGAATCATTTTATATTGCAGCTAAGTTTTGTTTCCATCATGTACAACCCCAATTTCCCAAAAAATGCTATTGCTCACTTGTTTGTTGGCATTTCATACTGGCGCCTCTTATATGCACAGGGTGCTGTAAGGTTTTGTGCAGCAGTTTGCTTGCTTTGACGTACACTCAGAAAAAACACTTGCCTCAAATGAGGTAAAACATTTCATAAAAAAATTTTCTTCAAATTGTGGATTATTTCAATGTACTGAGTAATAATTTCCTATTTTTGTATAAAACTTTTCATTAATGTGAGGAAAAATTTAAATTTTTTTTTTCAATCAAGTATTAATATAACCAAGAAAAAAATATGAAGTATATTCGAACGAGTTTCCGTCATCTCTTATCAAATTTGGTTTCGAGACAAACCGATTTCGGGGTTGTGCCATCATCAGTGTCGATGCTCGTTCAGAACGAGTACATCAACTATCCATCCTGTCGGAAACCCAACAAAAAATGAGTCAAAAAAAAAAGAACATCTTAGTTTATGAGAAAATTACTTGTCTAGATAAAGGGAAGCGCTTCTATGGCGCAAAATTAATCCTATTTTTCTTCCCTTTCAGAAATTGTTAGGGTTTCTCGAGTGTGGTTTTTCCCCTTTCAGACTCAGTTACCGAGCAGAACGTATTCGGTTCGATCTCGTCCAGAAATTGGGACTTACATTTACATAACACGACTCTACAACAAAAGTTTTTTCTTTGTCCTAAAGTTTATTTCATGATTTTCTGTTTTATTATAAACAAAAACAAAAAGAAAATGCCTTTTTTCGGTATAAAGTTTGCTTTTGTAATAGTTATAGTAACAATACTCATGGCGCTAGAGTGATAACTAAACAACGATCAAGTGTTTTGTACAAATCTAGAATAACCTAAAATATCGTCGCGAAAGTGTAAATATGAAGCTGATGCTATTGATTGTTATATATGTATGTGGGCAGATTATTAAAGTTCGAGATATAAAATATGAATTAAATACATCTCTCATCCTCTGTGAAGCCTACGAAGCATATTTTGGCTGTCCTGTTTGGAATCAAGACAAGACATGGGCTCCACATGTTGCTTGTAGTTATTGTAAACGATGTTTGGAAGGTAAGCAAATTTTATTTAAATAGTAAATTAAATAAAGTAGACATATTGATTACTCTTTCTATATTTTAGGTTGGTATCGAGGTGAGAAAAGATCTATGAAATATGCAGCACCAAGAATCTGGCCAGAACTAAAATACGACGTTAAAGACTGCTAATTTTGCATTGTGAATCCGAGTAAAAGACGTAGAGGTAAAAATGCAAAACCTATCGAATATCCTGATCTTGAATCTTCTTCTGCTCCAGTCGCACACGATCTGACACGACCAGTACCAGCGCCACCGAAAAAATTATCGCAGAGGAGTGGCTCATCTCTAAGTTCTTATAAAATCAATGCCGTTAAGGAGTTTTTACCGACACCGGAATAACCAAAACATCATTACATACCTACTGAAGAATTTAATGATTTGATTAGAGATATAAATTTACCAAAAAGTAAAGCAGAGCTTTTAGGCTCTTCTTCGAACAAAGTTATCAAGGCCAATATGATGAAAACACAATGGGATACTATATTTGGCGTTTATTGAGAGATAATACCTATGAACATAAAAGAAAAGTAAAAGTGTACACCTTTAAATTATTTTCCACTTTTTTGTAAGTTATATCGATATAAAAACTTAATAAAAATATATTTATTTGAATTGTTTCATTTTCAAGTAAAAATTAAAACCACAGATTTTGAAAAATTTCGTTGAAGCGGTTTCCTAAATGGGAAAGCAAACTTTTTCATGCCATATATTTTTTTTTTCGTCAAATTACGACCTAAAGAACTGAAATTTAATGCTTTGAAGTCAAAGTCAAATTTTGTGTTGACCCGTGTAATACTCGTTCTACGATTTGTAAACTTTCTTTGATGGGCTAAAGACCTTTCTAGATTTTATTTACTATGTGATAAGTTTTTTTTGCTTTTTTTGGTAAAGCTATTTTACCACATTCGAAACTTTATTTTGGAATATTTTTTTAGTTGTGTGTTATTGGATTCATTGTGACCAAATGAGATCCGTTCAAAAACAATTCCGTGAAACACAGGATGGTTGTCTTCTTTCCTATGTTCCACAATTGTCTAAAGCTTATCGATCTATCTTTGTTACAGAGTCAGAGAGAAATTAATGGTGTGTAATTTATTTGCAAAATTAACCCCATGCTTGATGAGCAGTCCTGTTTTGCGCACCGAGATTGTGGCCAAATGCCTTTTTAGATCGACGATGAAATTTTGAAATGCAATAATGGTTTCGTTTTTTGTATCAGTTTTGCATTAATCTCTACAAAAACTATCACACTCCTGACTTGGTTGTTGTAATAGAAAAAATAGATAGAGTTATTATCTTAAATAATTAAAAACAAGTATCCCGGCAATTGGGTCCAAAACGCGTACTCTTCAACCTCTTAGGCAGCGTAGGTCTAATTGTTGTTAGTTAGATGCTGCGCGAAATTGCGTGCACTCCGACAGCACATTTAATAATATTTAGAGCTTACGCTTTCTTTTTGAACATAAGTGAGATTTTCGAGACACGAGAAATTGAGAACTCGACTTCTCGCGAGGTTCTCGTGTCTCTAAGTACTCGTAAATCTCACAAGCTTTTCAACTTTCAATTCAATCGCTGCATTGGCGTAATTCTATACATTTCGGTGTTTTTTAGTTTTGGTTTTGTGGAAACTTTCGCTTGTACTCCAAAAGAAATCGTAAGTTCTATATAAAACAAGCAATGAATCGATTAAATTGAATGTTGAGAGGCTCGCGAGCCTTACGAGTAATTCGAGATTCGAGAATCTCGCGAGAAGGCGAGACCCGCGAGAAATCTCTCCTCGAACAAGTTCGAGAAATCGTAAGCTCTAATAATATTCAAAACGATAATCGAAATAAATTATGATTGTAAAAGCTGAAGGAAAAAAACGTATGTTCATTCAGTTCTTTAAATTATTCGTATTCGGTCGGGCACTATTTATTTGTTGTTTACTGGTTTTTATACTCAGTTGAGCAGAGCTCACAGAGTATATTAAGTTTGATTGGATAACGGTTGGTTGTACATATATAAAGGAATCGAGATAGATATAGACTTCCATATATCAAAATAATCAGGATCGAAAAAAAATTTGATTGAGCCATGTCCGTCCGTCCGTCCGTTAACACGATAACTTGAGTAAATTTTGAGGTATCTTGATGAAATTTTGTATGTAGGTTCCTGAGCACTCATCTCAGATCGCTATTTAAAATGAACGATATCGGACTATAACCGAAAATTTCGAAAAACCGAAAAAGTGCGATAATTCATTACAAAAGACAGCTATAGCGACGAAACTTGGTAGATGAGTTGAACTTATGACGCAGAATAGAAAATTAGTAAAATTTTGGACAATGGGCGTGGCACCGCCCACTTTTAAAAGAAGGTAATTTAAAATTTTTGCAAGCTGTAATTTGGCAGTCGTTGAAGATATCATGGTGAAATTTGGCAGGAACGTTACTCCTATTACTATATGTATGCTTCATAAAAATTAGCAAAATCGGGGAAGGACCACGCCCACTTTTAAAAAAATTTTTTTTAAAAGTAAAATTTTAACAAAAAATTTAATATCTTTACAGTATATAAGTAAATTATGTCAACATTCAACTCCAGTAATGATATGGTGCAACAAAATACAAAAATAAAAGAAAATTTCAAAATGGGCGTGGCTCCGCCCTTTTTCATTTAATTTGTCTAGGATACTTTTAACGCCATAAGTCGAACAAAAATTAACCTATCCTTTTGAAATTTGGTAGGGGCATAGATTTTATGACATTAACTGTTTTCTGTGAAAATGGGCGAAATCGGTTGATGCCACGCCCAGTTTTTATACACAGTCGTCCGTCTGTCCTTCCGCATGGCCGTTAACACGATAACTTGAGCAAAAATCGACATATCTTTAATGAACTTAGTTCACGTGCTTACTTGAACTCACTTTATCTTGGTATGAAAAATGAACGAAATCCGACTATGACCACGCCCACTTTTTCGATATCGAAAATTACGAAAAATGAACAAATGCCATAATTCTATACCAAATACGAAAAAAGGAACGAAACATGGTAAGGTAATTGGATTGTTTTATTGACGCGAAATATAAATTTAGAAAAAAACTTTATAAAATGGTTGTGACACCTACCATATTAAGTAGAAGAAAATGAAAAAGTTCTGGAGGGCGAAATAAAAAACTCTTAAAATCTTGGCAGGTATTACGTATATAAATAAATTAGCGGTATCCAGCAGATGATGTTCTGGGTCACCCTGGTCCACATTTTGGTCGATATCTGGAAAACGCCTTCACACCACTCCCTTTTAAAACTCTCATTAATACCTTTAATTTGATACCCATATCGTACAAACTCATTCTAGAGTCACCCCTGGTCCACCTTTATGGAAATATCTCGAAAAGGCGTCCACCTATAGAACTAAGCCCCAACGCCCTTTTAAAATACTCATTAACTCCTTTCGTTTGATACCCATATTGCACAAACGAATTCTAGAGTCACCCCTGGCCCACCTTTATGGCGATATCTCGAAACGGCGTCCACCTATGGAACTAAGGATTACTCCCTTTTAAAATACTCATTAACACCTTTCTTTTGATACCCATATTGTACAAACAAATTCTAGGGTCACCCCTGGTCCACCGTTATGGCGATATCTCGAAAATGCGACCACCACTCCCTTTTAAAACCCTCATTAATACCTTTAATTTGATACCCATATCGTTCAGACACATTCTAGAGTCACCCCTGGTCCACCTTTATAGCGATATTTCGAAATGGCGTCCACCTATAGAACTAAGGCCCACTCCCTTTTAAAATACTCATTAACACCTTTCGTTTGATGCCCATATTGTACAAACAAATTCTAGGGTCACCCCTGGTCCACCTTTGTGGCGATATCTCGAAACGGCTTCCACCTATGGAACTAAGGATTACTCCCTTTTAAAATACTCATTAACACCTTTCATTTGATACCCATATCGTACAAACGCATTCTAGAGTCATCCCTGATCCACCTTTATGGCTATATCCATAAATGGCGTCCACCTATAGAACTATGGCCCACTCCCTCATAAAATACTCTTTAATGCCTTTCATTTGATACACATTCCAGGGTTTCCCTCGGTTCATTTTCCTACATGGTTATTTTCCCTTATGTTGTCACCATAGCTCTCAACTGAGTATGTAATGTTCGGTTACACCCGAACTTAACCTTCCTTACTTGTTTTTTTTTTTATTTTTTATTTTTTTGCTATGCCGACTTGCGTATTTACGTATCTTTGCGTTGTTTTGCTGCTAGTGAAACTTGCTAAAATATTATCGCTCGAGTTTGGTTATACATACTTGTTTATTTGTTTTTCGAATATTTTTTATGTATTTACTGCGTTCAGCCCATTTAAGTTATTTTCTATTGTTGTTTATTTAAGTTTTTTTTGCCAGATTTGAGCTCACTCAAAATATAATACGCAGAAACTTTTATTTTTATTTTGGCTTGGTTAAGGTTTGTTTAATACTGTTGGTACGATTCCTGCAACGGTAATAAATCAAGATACATTCATAAAAGATATCCATATCAAGCGTTAGATTGAACTGGACGGTTTGTGTGGATGAAGCTCACATGGACTGGATGTGTTCATAGTGTTACATAAAGCGTGCTTTGAATCTTTAATTCTAGTATACCTTAATGACTTTTCAAAGAGTTTTATTATCTTTTTATAAATGCTTTTTGTTTTTATTTGCTTGTTTGTAGTTTTTCTCCTAAATAAATATATAGTTGAATAGGGTTACCAACTCATATCGCTTTCGTTCTTTTCGCTTCCCTTTTTGAATAGTCAAATTTAATTTTTTTAGGTTGGTAAATTTTTTTATTTCGCTCCTAGTCACGTCATAGTTATTTTATGCGTGCTTATGTCATGCTGTTTGTGCGGATAAAAGCAACAAGAGAAACATATTTTCTGAAAAAAAAAAAATTATAAAATTATCCCAGCAAACAATGTAGAAAACATTAAATCACAAACAAATTCGACTTTTGCTTCGTTTTGGGGCTTGAGTTGTATCAACATTTGACTTTGAACACAAAAATATTAGCGGTATTCTCTCTGTCTAGAAAATTTTTCAATTTACTGCCAAAAGTTTTCTACACGATACAACAAAATACATTTGTGAAAAATTTTATACGGTTCCTACATTTTCTATACGCAAACCCATATAGATTTGAATGGAAAATTTATAAATGTGACAAGAAGTAGGAAGTGATTTGTTCATTAAAAAAAAAAAACAACAAAATTTTGTGCGCGGAAGTTTTGTAAATTTTTGTATGCATAAAATATAAAATTTATAATTAAAATTAACTTTGGACGCTTAACGTAAGATCAGATCGAAAGCATATTACTTATGTAAGTGGTGCGTTCTCCGAGTGCTGCATACTTGATCTAGAAAACATGGTATATTTTCTACGTTAACTAAAATTTCGAGACGTTTCGTAGACTAGAGAATTGCCCTATTTTCTTTTTTGAACTAACACATTTTTTGTTTAAAATTTTCAATGACCAACAATCAAAATTTGTGTACTCCATTTGCGCTCACTGTGTCACAAAAACTTTCGCAATTCGAGTGACGCCAGCGCCAAAACGACGCAGAAGTTAAATGTGTTCGGGCCTTTAAAATCCAAAAGTACTTCTTAATATTAAAAAAAAATTTTTTTTTTAGAAGTACTTTTGTCGTGCTTAGTGCATTACTGACTTTTATTTGGTCTTTTCTGAATTCCATCAGATCGTTTCCAAATGTCATTTGGCTTTTCATTTAATTTTCTTCTGAAAGTTATTTCATCTTTTTATACTCAGTTGAGCAGAGCTCACAGAGTATATTAAGTTTGATTGGATAACGGTTGGTTGTACATATATAAAGGAATCGAGATAGATATAGACTTCCATATATCAAAATAATCAGGATCGAAAAAAAATTTGATTGAGCCATGTCCGTCCGTCCGTCCGTCCATTAACACGATAACTTGAGTAAATTTTGAGGTATCTTGATGAAATTTGGTATGTAGGTTCCTGAGCACTCATCTCAGATCGCTATTTAAAATGAACGATATCGGACTATAACCACGCCCACTTTTTAAATATCGAAAATTTCGAAAAACCGAAAAAGTGCGATAATTCATTACAAAAGACCGATAAAGCGACGAAACTTGGTAGATGAGTTGAACTTATGACGCAAAATAGAAAATTAGTAAAATTTTGGACAATGGGCGTGGCACCGCCCACTTTTAAAAGAAGGTAATTTAAAACTTTTGCAAGCTGTAATTTGGCAGTCGTTGAAGATATCATGATGAAATTTGGCAGGAACGTTACTCTTATTACTATATGTATGCTTAATAAAAATTAGTAAAATCGGAGAAGGACCACGCCCACTTTTAAAAAAAATTTTTTTTTAAAGTAAAATTTTAACAAAAAATTTAATATCTTTACAGTATATAAGTAAATTATGTCAAAATTCAACTCCAGTAATGATATGGTGCAACAAAATACAAAAATAAAAGAAAATTTAAAAATGGGCGTGGCTCCGCCCTTTTTCATTTAATTTGTCTAGGATACTTTTAACGCCATAAGTCGAACAAAAATTAACCAATCCTTTTGGTAGGGGCATAGATTTTATGGCGTTAACTGTTTTCTGTGAAAATGGGCGAAATCGGTTGATGTCACGCCCAGTTTTTATACACAGTCGTCCGTCTGTCCTTCCGCATGGCCGTTTACACGATAACTTGAGCAAAAATCGATATATCTTTACTAAACTCAGTTCACGTACTTATCTGAACTCACTTTATCTTGGTATGAAAAATTAACGAAATCCGACTATGACCACGCCCACTTTTTCGATATCGAAAATTACGAAAAATGAAAAAAATGCCATAATTCTATACCAAATACGAAAAAAGGGATGAAATATTTAATTTCATCTTTTCTGAATGCCCTTTGATCTTATCTGAATTTCATTTGATCTTTTGTGATTACCGCTTGATCTTTTCTGAATTGCATTCAATCCTTGCTGAATGGCATTTAATCTGTTTTGAATGCCATTAAATTTTTTTGAGTGTCATATCTTCTGTTCTGAATTCAATTTGATCTTTTCTGGATGTTATTTGATCTTTTCTGGATTTTATTTAATATTTCTGGATTTTATTTGATCTTTTTTGGATTTTATTTCAACTTACTTCAACTTGAACTTTTTTGAATATAATTTTGGCATTTCCTATAAATTGATGTTTTCTAAAAGTAATTTAATATTCTCTGAAAATCACTACTACTATTCTTAATTTCAAACTTCTTTCCGTACTACTGTTGACAACAATTTGTTTATAAACTTTTGATATTTCTTTTTTGAGCAACATATATGCACGTTTAGAAAGCGTTCTTTACTCAAAATGTCTGTTGGGATGTCCCATTAAGATTGTTTTATTGTTTCCTTATCTTCATCAATATTGGATTAAGTTGGAGTTTTTTTGCTATATGTTTTTTCGTCTCGATGACAAATCTAAAGCGGCGGCCACCGTGGTGTGATGGTAGCTTGCTCCGCCTACCACACCGGATGCCCTGGGTTCAAACCCCGGGCAAAGCAACATCAAAAATTTTAGAAATAAGGTTTTTCAATTAGAAGAAAATTTTTCTAGGCGGGGTCGCCCCTCGGCAGTGTTTGGCAAGCGCTCCGGGTGTATTTCTGCCATGAAAAGCTCTCAGTGAAAACTCATCTGCCTTGCAGATGCCGTTCGGAGTCGGCATAAAATCATGTAGGTCCCGTCCGGCCAATTTGTAGGGAAAATCAAGAGGAGCACGACGCAAATTGGAAGAGAAGCTCGGCCTTAGATCTCTTCGGAGGTTATCGCGCCTTATATTTATTTTTTTTATTTTTATCATTGTCCATTTGTAATTGCTAGATTTTTAACTTGTTTAACTTGTTTAAGGTGTTTTTTTTGGTTATTTATAATTAAGCTTATTTTCTTTACCGTTAGAGTATCGCTATAACTTGAACTGAATTTTCTTCGTCCCCAATTAATACTTACTACTTTTCTTATTTGTTTAGTATAATTACCGTTACTATGCACAAAGAAGCAATTTAAGCGTTTAAAAAATTGTTTATTTACTTTTGTCAGCAATATACATGATTTTAATTCCATTTTCCATATATATGGTCACGTAGTAGTGTGATCGTATGATTTGCTCACATATCATTCACCTATTATAATATTGTTTTCTTAAACTGTAATCTATTTCTGATTCCTGTTCGGAGGCATTCAAAAAGGCTTAAGAATAAAAAAATTTTAATTTTAAATTATTCAGGGGTGTTCAAACATTTTTTTATGGAAATCACAATACATATAAAAAATACAATGTATACTGAAATTTTTTTAAATAAAAATAATTTTTTTTTTGAAATGTTTAAAGAATATTGATGACCCCCTTAATGAATAAATTTTGAATTAAAATTTTTCTCAGTGCTACAATATTTTAGAAACAATTTGGTAGTGTGAAGTGCTTTTTCTTTGGACTTTAATATGAAATTCAGGCACTTTCATATGAATCGAACTTATATGCGAGGGCACATGGGAGACCTATGAATATTTTTTTTTACATTCGAAGTGTGAATTTGTATCTGTGCCTATTCTTCTGGAAAAAACAAAAACAAAAGTGATATAAGTGTATAGGGGTTGATCAGTTCTGAGCTTGAAAGAACGCTTTTTAATAACTGCATATCTTGTTAATAATATACGCTATGATTCTGAATACTTCCCAGTTGAAATCAGTTGAATGCATACAAGAGGGCTGAATGTATGAAAAAGTATGTTAGATTCATATTTATTCATAGGAAAAGGATGCGTGCTGTATGAGTGAAAAAGTATGAACAATTCATTGATACCCGAGTGAACAATTTATATGCATGCATGAAATATGCATGTTGTATCAGTGATATATGTTTGTAAAAATACACTTCGCTGAATTTTGTCTGATCGTATATGATTTAGGACTTTGAATTTTCTTTATTGCCTTGAAAAATGTATTCCTGTTTACGAAATGCATGTATCTTCTTTAAACAATAATTTTTTTCAAAAAGAAATGCAGGGTGTGAATAACTGATTAGAGATGAGGAAACTTGGAGTAATAAACTTGGAATATAACGAGGACTAATTACGACACCAATTCTCAGGATGATGGGTTTTGATCAAAGTTGATGTCTTCAAATTACTCCTTGTTATTGTTAGTGTATGTACATATGTATAATAAATTCCTATTGATTAATGTAGGAATAGTGCTTTCGATTTTCCTGTGCTTTTGTATGCATTCGGCATCAATACTACTATATTCATACAGAACGAGTACAAAGAGAGTAATAGAGTATTCATAATCCTGAGAAACTACACCTGTTAAAAAGAAATATTACGATGCCAGTATAAGGATTCGGGCTTGAAACTCCGACATAAATGTGACCGTGATATACTCTCTCATCTCTTTCTTCCTTGAAATGTAAGGTATTGTCTTCCTAAACCTCGTATCACCCAAGGCTAGAATTTCCCTCTTCTCGGTTGTAGAGTGGAGCAACTCCATTCTGAATAGTCAACTTCCTACAGTCGAAGTATTATCTGGCATAGGGGCTCTCCCTTGTTACATGCATGGATATTTCATCATAATCGTTCGGTTGAATTTGAAATACGTCTCCATTATTCGGAGTACTTTTCGTACTTGTCATTCTCATACTTTTTTATTTATTTATTTATTTGAACTTATTTGTACAAGTAAGACTATGTCTTTTAGATGTACATCAATCAGATCTTGCAACTACAAGTTACATATAAAAACGAGTTTTCTTGAAGAATAAAAGGTAAAGAAGATAATAACATTTAAAAAAGAAAATCTATTAATTTTTAATTGTACATTTTGTGAAAGGAGCATATTTGGCCCATTAGTTGAATAATCAATGATAGAATTATATAATTTAAAGTAAGTTGATAGAATTATATAATTAAATAAGTTATGGATTAAGGAAGGATATTACTGCTAGTTTGAAACATCTGGCTTTTCTAATTGCTTTCGTCTTGGAGCTGACAAAGAACATTTTGGAGGATGTAACGTACTTAAAGTTCGGGATCAATAGATTCAGAGTCCGAGTAGATTGACACAAAGATAGTTTATTAAATAAGTAAGGCGGATATTGAAAATGTAGTAGTTTGTGTAAGAAACATAAATTTCTCATTTTTAGGAAAGTACAAACGTCGCTTCCGAGAATTTGGGTAGCGCACGAAGATATATGGTCAAATTTCCTCTTAGAAAATACGAAGCGAGCAGTATTGGTTATGGCTAGCTGCAATTTATTAAGCGACAGCGAATCAAGGCTACCGTAAATAAATTCTCCATAAGAAATGTGAGGTATTATAAGAGCTTTGACTAACTTCATTTTAGCGTCCCGCGGTAATAAATAGGCAGTTCTGTATAAGTTACGAAGGATATTATAGATTTTACCAACCACAAAGTTTATATGGTTAATGCAGGTCAGATTTGAATTGATTTTGAATACTAAATTGGTGACAGCATCATGAAAAAGTATTTTATCGCCATTAAGCATAATTTCAGGAAGGCTACTTAAATCATATGTTATGTTCGATATTTGGAGCTATATTTTTTAGGATTCGAGTAGAGAAACACGATGAGAAAGAAAAAATTCTATTTCAAATACTACATTGATTTTCCTAACCAGCAAGCGTCTTTGAAACATTTTTGATCTCTGCATCTAAAGCTATTTTTAACTAAATATATTTTTCTAAATTATGCACGCACTTGAAAATCCATCGCATTAATTTGAAATGCAGCTTAAAACGTATTATTATTTAAATATAATACAAATAATCTAAATATATATCCATTGGCGTGTTGAAAACGATTAAGCAAATTTCTCATCATTGCTGACTACCCCCATAAGCTGGTAAAGTTCAAACTTGTTCGACATCTCAGACAGCGCCTATTTAAAATTATTAATGGTATTGAAAATATTTGTATTATATGAACTCTACTTTTTACCTTAATATTTAATTGCGGTATGAGAAAAAACCATGCACATATCATTTGCCCTACTATGCATTTAGCTGTTAATATAATATAATTTGATCTATTGATTATATTGAGCAGATATTTTAAATACTTTTTAAATAAAACAATATCAAAAACCATAAGTAAGCAATGTTGTTTCAAGCTTATCTATAATTAAGTAATATGAAGCAGCCACTTTTTGCCTGCTTATCAATAAATAAATGATTAATATCTTCAACATGAAAAGATAATCCTTAAAACGTTTTCATTATTAGTACGCTAATGAAATGTAAGTGGTTTTTGGTTATTGAACTGTTTTTTTAATTTGATTGTGTTGGATTTCTTTTGTTGTTGCTGCCTACTTTGAGTAAACCATTTAAACGGAAGCTTAAAAGTAGGTTTATTTTTTTTTCGTTGGGTTGCCAAATCACAATATTTTATGATTCATCTCTGCAAATTTATTTTTAGACAATTGCTTGATTGTTGGCTTGTTAAAATCTTTTTTAAGTAATAAGTTTTTATTTAACATTTTTCAAGAACCACATGGGCCTAACTTTGTTTCATGTTGTTTATGAATTAAAATTCTCTGAAACCTCTTCTTTGTTTTTCTTCTCAACTGCATTTCAAGCGTAGAACCAATGAAAGAAACAAATGGAAATTGTTTTGAATATCAAGTTTGTTAAAACCCAGTTCTGCATTTGAGCTCAGATTTCAGTCTCATAATAATCTCAAACAGAAAGGCTGTGATTTCACAAGCTTGGCGATTTGCTGACACTCTGCCAAATTCTTACAATTTTCCTTAAGAAATAATGTATATTGCTTCCTTTATGAGATAGAATTTTCTATTCAGGCAGTTTGCATTTTCGGTCCATGGAACATACCGATTGCTGCCGTTTCAAAAACGCCCTATTTAAGAAAACTTCAGAAACCCACCCAAGTTCAAAATTTGTTTGAAAAACGCTGTGTCAGAATGCGGTTGAAAAACGCCCTATCTCAGAAATTGTTTCAAAAATGCCTTATCTGAGCATAAACTCAATACATTTTGAAGTTAAGCGCGGATTATAAGAAAACGCTCAAGATTTTTGCTTTTTCCCTATAAGCCAAAGTTGAAGTGGTTTTATTTGAAAATATGTGTTTTTCCTTATTATTATTCAAATTGTTTACAAAAGTTCGTTCGAGATGCGGTCTGCATGCATCAATTGAGACGTACGCCCAGAAGTTTATATACATAGTATAATCTAGAAAAAATTATATGGGTTCACTACTGCGCCTGGATAGAATTTTCTTCCCAAGGTGCATCTAGAATAATAAAGGCCCTTTTAGGCATGTAGAAAGAATTCTAAATCCATCCAGAATATGGTTTAACTTAGAGAAAACTAGACAGGCCCCATGACGCACCCATACCGAATTTGTTATTGCCCATAAACTTGCGATTACAGACAGAGTTTTCTATCATTGAGCATATGTAACTAGACAGGGATAAATTGTCCCCGATTATTTTCTAGCTGGAAGTTAACACAACAATAATAATTTTGACTGCCAACCGTTTCTTTATACATGTCAACATGAAAACCTTTATTCGTGAATGCTGAAACCAATCAGTTATTGATTGGTGTCGAATTTTTCTTATCTTCCACCAAAAACACACCTGTTTTGCTTTACAAAAATAAAAATAAATATAACTGTAATTAAACGCTTAAGCAATGTTTGACTTAAAGCAAATTGCAAACATACAAATTAATTAAGTGTTGTGATTATCGAAAATAAAATCGCCTTTAAATGGAGTGCGCTGCTTGAAGCGAACGCTTAACCTTTGTGTTCAAAGTCACTGTACTCTAAGTGCTTGTTGTTGCACTTTTATCTATGTTTGTCGGAATTAACAGTCAGTCAACCTTGTTTGTTTCATATTTATTTTTATGCGCTGGTAATTTGAAAATCATACAAAATACTTGTTTTGGTTGGCCTGTTTTGGGTTTCTTTTTATACTCAGTTGAGCAGAGCTCACAGAGTATATTAAGTTTGATTGCATAACGGTTGGTTGTACAGGTATAAAGGAATCGAGATAGATATAGACTTCCATATATCAAAATCATCAGGATCGAAAAAAAATTTGATTGAGCCATGTCCGTCCGTCCGTCCGTGAACACGATAACTTGAGTAAATTTTGAGGTATCTTGATGAAATTAGGTATGTAGGTTCCTGAGCACTCATCTCAGATCACTATTTAAAATGAACGATATCGGACTATAACCACGCCCACTTTTTCGATATCGAAAATTTCGAAAAACCGAAAAAGTGCAATAATTCATTACCAAAGACAGATAAAGCGATAAAATTCGGTAGGTGAGTTCAGCTTATGACGCAGAGTTGAAAATTAGTAAAATTTTGGACAATGGGGGTAGCACCGCCCACTTTTAAAAGAAGGTAATTTAAAATTTTTGCAAGCTGTAATTTGGCAGTCGTTGAAGATATCATGATGAAATTTGGCAGGAACGTTACTCCTATTACTATATGTACGCTTAATAAAAATTAGCGAAATCGGAGTAGGACCACGCCCACTTAAAAAAAAAAAATTTTTTAAAGTAAAATTTTAACAAAAAATTTAATATCTTTACACTATATAAGTAAATTATGTCAACATTCAACTCCAGTAATGATATGGTGCAACAAAATACAAAAATAAAAGAAAATTTAAAAATGGACGTGGTTCCGCCCTTTTTCATTTAATTTGTCTAGGATACTTTTAATGCCATAAGTCGAACAAAAATTTACCAATCCTTTTGAAATTGGTAGGGGCATAGATTTTATGACGCTAACTGTTTTCTGTGAAAATGGGCGAAATCGGTTGAAGCCACGCCCAGTTCTTATACACGGTTGTCCGTCTGTCCTTCCGCATGGCCGTTAACACGATAACTAGAGCAAAAATCGACATATCTTTACTGAACTTAGTTCACGTACTTATCTGAACGCACTTTATCTTGGTATAAAAAATGAATGAAATCCGACTATGACCACGCCCACTTTTTCGATATCGAAAATTACGAAAAATGAAAAAAATGCCATAATTCTATACCAAATACGAAAAAAGGGATGAAACATAGTAATTGGATTGGTTTATTGACGCGAAATATAACTTTGGAAAAAACTTTGTAAAATGGTTGTGACACTTACCATATTAAGTAGAAGAAAATGAAAAAGTTCTGCAGGGCGAAATAAAGAACCCTTGAAATCTTTGCAGATATTACATATATAAATAAATTAGCGGTATCCAACAGAGGATGTTATGGGTCACCCTGGTCCACATTTTGGTCGATATCTGGAAAACGCCTTCACATATACAACTACCACCACTCCCTTTTAAAACTCTCATTAACACCTTTCATTTGATACCCATATCGTACACACATATTCTAGAGTCACCCCTGGTCCACCTTTATGGCGATATCTCGAAAAGGCGACCACCTATAGAACGAAGGCCCACTCCCTTTAAAAATACTCATTAACACCTTTTATTTGATACCCATATCGTACAAACAAAGTCTAGTCACCTCATTAGCACCTTTCGTTTGATACCCATATTGTACAAACGTATTCTAGAGTCACCCCTGGTACACCTTTATGGCGATATCTCGAAAAGGCAACCACCTATACAACTACCACCACTCCCTTTTAAAACCCTCATTAATACCTTTAATTTGATACCCATATCGCACAAACACATTCTAGTGTCACCCCTGGTCCACCTTTATGGCGATATTTCGAAACGGCGTCCACCTATAGAACTAAGGCCCACTCCCTTTTAAAATAGTCATTAACACCTTTCGTTGGATACCCATATTGTACAAACGCATTCTAGAGTCACCCTGGTCCACCTTTATGGCGATATCTCGAAAAAGCGACCACCTATAGAACTACCACCACTCCCTTTTAAAACCCTCATTAATACCTTTAATTTGATACCCATATCGCACAAACACATTCTAGAGTCACCCCTGGTCCACCTTTATGGCGATATTTCGAAACGGCGTCCACCTATAGAACTAAGGCCCACTCCCTTTTAAAGTACTCATTAACACCTTTCGTTTGATACCCATATCGTACAAACAAATTCTAGGGTCACCCCTGGTCCACCTTTATGGAGATACCTCGAAACGGCGTCCACCTATGGAACTAAGGATTACTTTTTTTTAAAATACTCATTACCACCTTTCATTTGATACCCATATCGTACAAAAAAATTCTAGAGTCAACCCTGATCCACCTTTATGGCGATATGCCTAAATGGCGTCCACCTATAGAACTATGGCCCACTCCCTCATAAAATACTCTTTAATTCCTTTAATTTGATACACCTGTCATACGAACACATTCCAGGGTTTCCATCGGTTCATTTTCCTACATGGTTATTTTACCTTATGTTGTCACCATAGCACTCAACTGAGTATGTAATGTTCGGATACACCCGAACTTAACCTTACTTACTTGTTTTTTCTTTTCTATTTTACTTTACTTATCTTTGTTTTTTTTTCTCACTTTATTTTTATTTCTTTTTTAATTTACGTACCTTTGTTTTTTTGCTCGCTTTATTTTTTTTTTCTTTGGATGTGAATTTTTTTTGTTTTTGTTCTCATGTTTTTTTTTTATTTGCTTTATATTATTTTTGGATTCTTTTTCTGATGTTTATATAATTAGTGCTTAATAAGTCTTTTGGTAGTTCTTATCTTTCTTTGATTTTTGTTTCTTTCTTTTTATATCTTAACCGTTTTCCCATCTTTTGTTTTTTGTTTCTGGTCTAATTTATTATTTTCTCTGTGTGCATGTTAAAATATTTAACAATTTAAACTTTTTATTACTTAAGCTTCTGCATTTATTTGTTTTATTTATTTTCGTTTGTTAATATTAATTTTTATATTAAATTTATAATTTTTTTCTATTTTTTTATTATCTCTCTAACCTTCAACTCAAATTATTAATTTTGTGATTAAAAACTCATATCTTTGGAAATTGTTTTAAGAGCAGTTGCATTTGCACTTTTCGCTTACCGTCGCATATTATTAAGCCACATTAATTTAAAAGTAGAAAGTACTTCATCAGGTTTTAAGGCTAGCGTCAGAGTGCTCGCTAGAAGCTATGCCAGGCGAGAAGCGATTTTTATTTTCATATATTTTATAAGCTTGGGAAGTTTCTAGCACTCTTACAACTTCTAGAACTTTCCATAAGAAGTATTTTGCAGGTTTTTCTATCTATTATTATCTATATTATAGCAACTCTTCTCGCTTCCACTTTGCCGTCAGCTTTATTATATTAAGTGCATTTTTGTAATATAGTTTTCGGAGGCTGAATGATTCCACAACAAGGTGGAAAACTAAGGCATGTATATGCGTAAAACTTTAAAATATTTTTGGATTTTTAGTTCAAAATTATGAGGAAGTCTTTCTGAAATTCAAAATAATTCCGAAAATAATCCCGAAATGATCCTAAAATGATTCTGTAACTGTCCTGAAATGAATTCAAAATAGTTTCGAAATAATCCAGCAGTAGTCCGATATGATACCTTAAACAATCCTGAAGTGAACGAAAATTGCTCCAAATTGGTCCCGAAATTTTCTCGAATATCGCAAAAAAAAAACACAAGAAGAATAACTGTCCTAAAATAGTCCCCAAAACATTCCGAAAATAATCTTTAAGTCACCCTAAAACATCTCCAAAATTGCATCGATTATAGTTTCGAAATGATCCTTAAAATAATCCCAAAGTGTGTTTGTAGTGATCCCGAAATAGTCACGAAGTGGCCGCAAAATGGTCCAAGAATTTGCGATACAATTCCATTCCTTCAAAAGGTGGCACTCAGATGCTTATTAGTTGATATATATCCGCATCCCCCTTTAACGAATAACATAATGTGTCCACCTTTGAATTATCTGATATGTCTTCCTCTTAATGCGGAAGAACCATGAGTCCCCGTTTGATTGTAAGGATCGAAGTATCGTCACTGTGGAGACAAAAAAAAAAAAATGATGTGTCCTTTTTACTGCCCTTTTTCGTTTACCGCACATTTGCGGATACGTTTGTTAGTTTCCCTTGTATTCAGCATTAATATAAATCCAAGTTTTGCTGTCGACCGTTCATAAATAACAACAAAATATGAAGATTTTTTTCCTCTTATTATTTGAAAATCTTCAATAAAAAATTTCAACAGATTTGAAGGTTTAATATTATGGATCTTCGTCTTCCATACAGCGTTAGAGTTACTCCAATGTCTGACAATTTGTTTCCCCTGAGGAAGGTATAAAATGTAAAGAAACCAGTAGCTGTTCCTGTTGTTGGAGTATTTAAAGAATTCTACTCTTGGTTGCTCTTGAGACACAAGAGATAACTGTACAAATTAAGCTAATGTCGGTCGAAGTATGTACATTCTCTCTAAACTCTTTAGCATTGTGTACACAACAATCTTATCCATCAAATGCCTGAGCAGGCGTTCAGGATGGCTACTTTTTACCGTTTGGACAGGATGTTAAATATGGTTACGCATACAGTCCATACAGTTATTTGGACGTCTATGCTGAAGATATCACACTTGTCTTATTCACAATGCCCTTTAGGGTACTTTTTCGGTCACAGCACGATATTAACAGCGATATACTTTTTATTACAAAACAAAAATCGTACAAAGTCCACTTAGTCAACTCTGGGCAATTATTATTGTTTAAATAAATATGTTTACACTTAGACTAGAGGAGGAAATATGTCACAGACTTATAAAACGAGCAATTCAATGCGTAATTGTGCACCTACAGCTGTGAACAGAAAAATGACAGTGCCAATGTTTATATTCAGAAAAAAGTTTCTAACTAAAACTATACAAACCATCCATAAAACTTTTTGGAAAAAAAAATCGAAAATTCGAGAAAGTTTTGAACTTTTTATTTAGGATTCTCTGAACGTTTTGGATATGTAGTTTTGTAGGCCTGATAATTTTAGTCAAACAAACACCCTTAGGAAAACAATTTTTAAAAATCAGTGCAAGTTTTAAGAGACCTATAACTATAAAAGTAAATTTAATTGACGAAATTTTATAAAAATTTCCACTGCTTTTTTTCTGTTCGCTGCTGTAAGTGACTTCATTTACATTCCAATGTATATTTAAAGTGTTTTCTTTTAAATAGTATTTGCACAGTTTAAATTTTATTTACTATATTTTACGTTTAGCTGTATTTTCTTCCACTCAATGTGATATATTGAATGAGCTGCATTTACGTATGTATTCGGACATATACCCTGTGAAAATCACTAGAACTCCGTACATGTATGTAAAGAGGTTTCCGTGAGGTTGACCCTCTCATAATTAAAAATAATTCATATAAAAAATATGTTGTGATTACTTTTGCGTTGTCCTAGGACAAAACCGTTGCATCACTTTTACATCTTCAAAACAAACTATCCCAAGTCCAGAAGTTAAATTTTCCACGAAAAACCCTCGAAGTTTACACTGGGATATCCCTTTTTGCTATTAGACACTTGACAGCGCACTCTTTAGAAGCTTACATTAAACACTCCCGATTTTTGCTCGGATATAATCATATAGTACATAAGTATGTAAATATGAAATGGACTGTCTACGCCAGATGTTGCTTGCTTGATCACGCAATTTTCTCAATGCACGTGTACAATTTGATTCTTGATATGGCAAGTCTTATGCGGCAGTTCCTCACGAACGTACGTACCAAAAACGTGTCAGCTGACACGACCTATCTTATGAGTGTACAATGTAAACGAAAACTCACCGACGTTCAACGCCCGTACGTACGTAGTCCGGAACGTAGAAATCAAAACAATTTTGATTTTTTTCCGTAAGAACGTGTCAGCTGATCGCTCTCTCACTAGACAGAGTTGCCTAGTAAACTTTTGTGCGCTAATTTTTGACCGTTTGCACTTTTATGCAAAAACACCTAATTAAAGTTTGAAAAATTGTGAAAATAATTCGAAATAATTATGTAAAAGTGCAGATTATAAATATGTAATCTATTTATACTTATTTAATATTTATTCCGGCCTTTTACAATACCAAAAATTAAATTGGAAAAAGTTGATGTTTCCATAAGCATACATGCAAACTGGCCAATGGCAACAGTGCTTTGTTGTAAACAATACACACACAAATATGTTATGTACATGTACACAGACGCACACATTAATTCCTACGGGCTTGAGAATTCGGTCAAACGTGCTTCGTACACAAACGACCGTACTTACGGCACACGTTGGTGGGTAACTGCCGCATTAGACGTCATATTTATCATTTATTTTTATTTTTAAACACAACTGGACAAGTTTGAAGAATTGGAAATATCGCAAATGCAATACACAGAAAACGTATGGACCACATTACCACACAATGTCCCAGTAGAGAACAATTCGTGTGGAGACAAACCACTTTCTGAGTTGTGCTTCCTGTAGCGTCATTCTCCGTACTCTGAAGAAAGATGGCGCAACTTCGAGAGCAGTGTATTTTCAAGCCCAATTCGACAAGGGATTATAGAAATTGTTCGTTTATATATATCGACTTATGAGTCGAGTAATACCCTATCTGTGCAGTCAGTTCTAAATCGTCCTGTCTTAGAATTTGAATAAAGATCTAACTCAGAACTTAATAAAATAACGCCCATTCTCTAAATTTGTTTCAAATGAATTCGGGTGAAGGACGCCCTATTTCAGAATTTGATTGCGGAGCGCTCTTTCTTAGAATTTGTTTCAAATGACTTCAACAATTTTTCTTAGACACCCTATCTCAACTCAAAATTTATTGATTTTATGACGAGTTTTATTTCCTGCAAATTCGGATCAAGTTTCAAAATCAACAAAAAAAGTGATTGCAAAATATATCAATGTAACATTTTTTAGGATGAAAGGACGTTGGGTTTCCTTCAGAAAAGTTGTACTCCCAGTAAGTTCGAATGATTTGCTTTGTGGGATAATCAGATATTGAATATAAATATTGCAATCGTAAATTTCTGGATTATTTATGTATGTCTTTCTGGATTTCCAAATTTCAAATGAACTTCTTTTCATATTTTTGTTTTGTATTTAATTCCAATACTTTTCCAGTGAGCTTTGGTCTCTGGAATACGCGCTACTACAAAATTGATTTACATGCTTATTATCCACAGAGATTTCCTGGGCGAGTGATTTCCACACTTTTGAACTTTTGGTGACCCCAACTGATTACTTTACAGATGGTGCTTTTTGGTGGTGCAGATGTACGTTTTTGTTGTATGAATAAAATTGAGTATATTGAGTTGGATTTTTCGGTTCAAATTATATTTATAAAAAAAAAATCGAAATGTATGAAATATACTTTTGAACACATCCGATTTTGTTACTAAACAATATTTTGATTGAAAAACATATGTACATATTTGTCTAAATATTATCTATTCGGACAATCACAAAGAAACAAAATTTCTTCAAATTCAGTCACTACCAGCCTATGTGCCCACACTATTTCAGCTGTAAAAAGCTTCTCGTGCAAATAAAAACAAAAACAAAATATTCATAATCAAATAATCATTTGTAAACAACTTTTGTGGTTAATAACATTTTCATGGTCAATAAGTAAATGAATTATCTAACATTGTAAATGTGTTTTTTTTGTTAGAAAATGCCATTATGACACATGAAAAGAAGCAATAACTAGCTTTTCAGATCTACATCAAGATCTTAATTATTAATACTAAAGAAAAAAAGTAAAAAAGTATTGAAATAAATATAAAATACTTCATTCAAGGTTCAAATCGAGCTCAAGGTCAGAACAATGTCAAACAAAGTAATTGGCAATAAACAAAAATCCAGCATTATCAGTGATTTTCACCAGATGGCGCAACACTGAATAAATATAGTTGGTAACTAGTAAGAAGGGGACTGTCTTCGGCTGTGCCGAAGACTTCATACCTTTCATGAATGGGGCTGAACAATAATCTTATCCTGTTCGTAATCTCCGAATAATCGGATGTATAAGATAAGAAATATATAGTGAACAGATCTACATACTTTAACGATTTTTAAGATAAATATAAAATAAAAAACAGGTAGGTACTTCGTGTGAGGATGCAAAGTTTCAGGTTTTTTGTGGTCTGCGTGTAAAAACTATGACTACGAATCACGTATTTCAAAAATATATGACTAAAACGTAACTATTTGATGAAATTTGATGAATTTTGAAGATTCTAGCCTTAAAAAAGGGGTCAAAATGACAGTTTATATGAAGTATATAATATATATTCGACCGATCTCTATGATTTTTTCAGACAACAATATAAGTATTTTGTGAAATTTGAAGCTTCTAACTGTTAAAACGGGGCAGAAATTGCGCAAAGTTTCTTATCTGAACAATCGGTTGTATGAGATATATACTATGTGTACCACCGATCTCAATGATTTTTTCAGACATCAATATATGCTATACACGTAAGCAGTTGGTGAAATTTGAAGCTTCTAGCTGTTAAAATGGGGCCGAAATCGTAAAAAAATATATATATACTATATATATATACTATATATATATACTATATATACCATCATATATATATTATATATATCACCGATCTCTATGATTTTTTGACACAACAATACATACTATATACGTAAGCAATCGGCGAAATTTGAAGCTTATAACTGTTAAAATGGGGAAGAAATTGCGCAAAGTTTCTTATCTGAACAATCGGTTGTATGGGATATATACTATATATACCACCGGTATCTATGATTTTCTCAGACAACAATATATGCTATACACGTAAGCATTTGGTGAAATTTGAACATATCTAAACGATTTTTAAGATAAATATAAAATAAAAAATAGGTAGGTAATCTGTGTGAGGATGCAAAGCTTCACGTTTTTTGTGGTCTGCATGTAAAAACTATGGCTACGAATCACGTATTTCAAAAATATATGACGTAAACGTAACTATTTGATGAAATTTGATGAATCTTGAAGCTTCTAGCCGTAAAAAAGGGGTCAATATGACAGTTTATATGAAGTATATAATATATATACCACCGATCTCTATGATTTTTTCAGACAACAATATATGCTATATACGAAAGCATTTTGTGAAATTTGAAGCTTCTAACTGTTAAAACGGGGCAGAAATTGCGCAAAGTTTCTTATCTGAACAATCGGTTGTATGAGATATATACTATGTATACCACCGATCTCAATGATTTTTTCAGACATCAATATATGCTATACACGTAAGCAGTTGGTGAAATTTGAAGCTTATAGCTGTTAAAATGGGGTAGAAATTGCGAAAAGTTTCTTATCTGAACAATCGGTTGTATGAGATATATACTATATATACAACCGATCTCTCTGATTTTTTCAGACAACAATATATGCTATATACGTAACCAATCGGTGAAATTTGAAGCTTATAGCTGTTAAAATGGGGTAGAAATTGCGAAAAGTTTCTTATCTGAACAATCGGTTGTATGAGATATATACTATATATACAACCGATCTCTATGATTTTTTCAGACAACAATATATGCTATATAAGTAAATATTCGGTGAAATTTGAAGCTTCTAGCTGTTAAAATGGGGCTAAAATTTGCGAAAATATATATATATATACTATATATATATACTATATATACCACCATATATATACTATATATACCACCGATCTTTACGATTTTTTCAGACAATAATATATGCTATATACGTAAGCATTCGCTGAAATTTGAAGCCTCTAGCTCTTAAAATAGGGCAGTAATTACGAAAAGTTCCTTATCTGAACAATCGGTTGTGGGGGATATATACTATATATACGACCGATCTCATAAATTTTTTCAGGCAACAATATGTGCAATATACGAAAGTATATGGTGAAGTTTGAAGCTTCAATCTGTTAAATTGGGTAAGATATTACAAAAATCCTCTTTTTCTGAAAAATCGGTTGTATGGAGGATATATGCTATAGTGGTCCGATCCGGTCGGTTCCGACAAATGTCTAATCGGACACCCAAATACACCTGCTCACCAAATTTTATCAAGATATCTCAAAAATTGAGGGACTAGTTTGCATACAAACAGACAGACGGACAGACGGACATGGCTAAATCAACTCAGCTCTTCAACCTGATTATTTCGGTATACTTAATGGTGGGTCTACCTATTTTCCTTTAAGGACTTACAATTTTCGGTTTCGTGACGAAATTAATATACCATTTCATTTTCATGAAAGGTATAAAAATAGGTAGGTAATCTGTGTGAGGATGCAAAGCTTCACGTTTTTTGTGGTCTGCATGTAAAAACTATGGCTACGAATCACGTATTTCAAAAATATATGACGTAAACGTAACTATTTGATGAAATTTGATGAATATTGAAGCTTCTAGCCGTAAAAAAGGGGTCAATATGACAGTTTATATGAAGTATATAATATATATACCACCGATCTCTATGATTTTTTCAGACAACAATATATGCTATATACGAAAGCATTTTGTGAAATTTGAAGCTTCTAACTGTTAAAACGGGGCAGAAATTGCGCAAAGTTTCTTATCTGAACAATCGGTTGTATGAGATATATACTATATATACAACCGATCTCTCTGATTTTTTCAGACAACAATATATGCTATATACGTAACCAATCGGTGAAATTTGAAGCTTATAGCTGTTAAAATGGGGTAGAAATTGCGAAAAGTTTCTTATCTGAACAATCGGTTGTATGAGATATATACTATATATACAACCGATCTCTATGATTTTTTCAGACAACAATATATGCTATATAAGTAAATATTCGGTGAAATTTGAAGCTTCTAGCTGTTAAAATGGGGCTAAAATTTGCGAAAATATATATATATATACTATATATATATACTATATATACCACCGATCTTTATGATTTTTTCAGACAATAATATATGCTATATACGTAAGCATTCGCTGAAATTTGAAGCCTCTAGCTCTTAAAATAGGGCAGTAATACGAAAAGTTCCTTATCTGAACAATCGGTTGTGGGGGATATATACTATATATAAATTTTTTCAGGCAACAATATGTGCAATATACGAAAGTATATGGTGAAGTTTGAAGCTTCAATCTGTTAAATTGGGTAAGATATTACAAAAATCCTCTTTTTCTGAAAAATCGGTTGTATGGAGGATATATGCTATAGTGGTCCGATCCGGTCGGTTCCGACAAATGTCTAATCGGACACCCAAATACACCTGCTCACCAAATTTTATCAAGATATCTCAAAAATTGAGGGACTAGTTTGCATACAAACAGACAGACGGACAGACGGACAGACGGACATGGCTAAATCAACTCAGCTCTTCAACCTGATTATTTCGGTATACTTAATGGTGGGTCTATCTATTTTCCTTTAAGGACTTACAATTTTCGGTTTCTTGACGAAATTAATATACCATTTCATTTTCATGAAAGGTATAAAAAGGAATAGAAGTAGCAAATTTGCCAGTCAAACAAACCACTGCTGTATAGCTAAATGGATAGCGCAGCATGCGTAAAGCGTACTTAAGCACCCTTCGAAATGGATCTATCTGCGCAGCTATGGCAGGTTGTCTGAAAAATTTTCTACTTACTATTCCAAAAACAAAATACAATTTTTCAAATTTAGAAAAATTAAAAAATAACAATAATTATCATTAGAAAAAAATTATTGTTCTGGCCTTGAGCTCGATTTGAACCTTGAATGATTTATCAATAGGCCGATAAAAACAAAAACAATTGTTTATAAAATACTTCTTTCTGAAAACTTACCACTGATCTTTTCGAAAAAATCGTATACATTTCCTTTTACATTGATGTTAAGATGTTATGTAGAGAAAGAGAGAATGTAAGGGATAGTAGAGATGACGGATAGGGAGAAGGAGAAGCAGAGAATCCAGGAGGGTAATGATGGTGAGGAACGGGAGATGATGATAGGAGCAGACGTACAGGGCGATAAAAAAATTATATTCATATTCATATTTTGTCCACATAAATTAATATGAGTTACAAAAAACATTTTCAAGTTTTGTACTCATTTAAATGATGTAAATGTAAGTATCAAATAAAAAACAAATAAAATATTTATTAAAAAAGTAAAAAATATGAAATTAAAAAACTAAAACCAAAAACAATAAGAAATGAATTAATTGGATATAAAATAATAGGAACAAAATATACAAAAAATTTTTTTTGAAAAACTTAAAAATAGAAAAAAAAAATAAAAACTATGAAAATAAAAAAAACGTTAAAAAAAATTAATTTTTTTCATATTAAGAATATAAACTATAAAAAAATTCCAATTATAGTTCCTTGTTGTAATTATTATATAGCCTCCCTGACGCAGACACAACGGCTCGAAACGCGTGAGAGAAAAAAGGAAGACTTATGTTGTGATTTTGATTTACCAACCAAAATAAGCTCTTATTAACTATACGAAAAACTAGAAAAAAGTAAAATATAATCTTAGAAAATAAAAAATAATAAACAAAAGAAACGAAAAAGTTAAAAAAGAAAAATACTTACAAAAAAAAAAAAATGAAAAAATATTTACATAAATATAAAAACATAAGGGGACACAATTAATGTATATTGGAACGATTACCGATAAATAATAAACTAACCATAAAAAAAAAATTTTGATCCGAAATGAATTGAAAATATTATAATATAAAAAAATCTGCAACATAAAAAAATAAAAAATTGATAAAATATAATAAAAAAAATATAAAATAAAATAAAAGTTAAATAGATAAAAAACTATAAAGATAGACAAAAAAATGTAAAATTATATAAGTAAAATAAAATAAAACAATAAAAATAAAACAAATATTAACTAATAAAAAAGTATAAAAAAACTTTGCAAAACGAAGAAATTTTATAAAAAAATTACTTTCTTAGAAGCAAAAGAATTTATATACTTAATTTTAGTACTTTAAAACTAAAAAAAAATAACTAGATAAAGAGATTAAAAAAGTGATAAAACACAAAAAAATTTAAAATTTATAAGAAAATAAAAGCAATTTAATTAAAACATAATTTTAAACAAATTGATACAAAAAATTTAATTTTTAATTAAAAAGTAAAAAAAAAAACAAATTACGAAAACTAAAAATCAATGAATTAGTAAATAAACAAAAGACAAAACTAAAAAGCAAGTAAAGAAACGAAAAAAAATAATAAAAAAATATTAAAATACAAAGAAGTCTCTTTAACAATGTTTATTTCAAAATAATAATTAGGAACGCTTAAAAGACAGACTGTAGTAGAAATTAAAAAAAAAATTTAATATTAAAAGAAACTCGTTAATTGAAAATAAAAAATTTACTAAAAATGTTAATAAAAAAAAAAAAAAAGAAAAAATAATAAATTTAAAAATAAAAAATTTTAAATTATAGAAAAATATAAAAATTTCATTATGTTGAGTAGGAGCAGCAACAACTATGATAAAAAAAAGTTAAAATGCATTATAAACAAAGTTAAAATGCATTATATAGAAAAAAAAATTTATAAGATATTGTAAAAAACGTAAAATTTCCAGAATTAAAAAAATATAAATATAAAAATTTCAAAATTAAAAAGCTCAAGAAAGTTAAAAAAAATCAAATTAAAAAGGAGACCTTGGCTAACGGAACTGTTTATAGAGAAATACATATCGTTAGCTTAATGTGAAAATGTGCTAAGTCACTTTTTTTATTTTATATTTTAATGCAGTTTTAAAACTGAATTCAAAATACATCGGTCACAAGAAAACAAATATTTTAATTTTTAATTTTTACGTGCTGTTTGCAATGATGTGTAAATGTGCTAAGTCGTCAAATGTTCAAAAAAATGTGCTAAGTCAACCAGTCAATAATATCAATCTGAATTACTAGTTATTTCTTTGTGCGCGCATTTTATTTACTTATTTAATTCATTCGGTGTAAAGTACATGCTTTGTTGTTGTTGTTGTTGTATTAACGATAAAAACACTCCCCGAAGGCTTTGGGCCGATGTTGATGGTCCTTTGGCGCATATAGATATGTTACGTTCCGGTAACAAAGCACTATTAAGGTACTAGTCCAACCATCTCTGGAACGATTTATATGACCACATTAAACCTTCTAGGCCATCCCGTCCTCCCCACCCCCTAGTTCCATGACGAACTTGGGGTCGCCAGAGCCTCGGCTGTCAATGAAACAGAATTCGCCACAGGTAGGTGAGGTTGGCAATTGGGTTGGAGAAGCTATATATTGAGTTGGGAACCCCTTGAGAGGGTTGCCTACACAACCCCATGAAATTGGATTCACCCAATTGAGACATACCTTTGGTGTTTGATAAATGCTTTGCGTTGACCATAATCTACTTCAATTCTTACATGTCGATAACTACATGCTTTCTTACAGACTAGTTAAAAATAGAAAACAATTCAAGCTTAAACTTATATAAACTGTTATTAAAATTAAGAACACTACTGAATCGATTTGCTAGATGTATAGTCCTAGTTATAAGTTCATTCATAGCATAATTCGTTTTATTAGTTAATTAAATAGTAGTTAAGTAAATAATCTATTATGCCGAAGATCACGCATTGGAATATATGGAATGAACAAATGAGATAAATAAGAACAATTCGTGCTAAAGTTTATTACATTATAGGCAAGCATGAGTGAGATTCAAGTTTTTCTGTCATGCAAAGCCTGAAGACCAAGCAATTTGCAACTGCTGGTATATGATGGGAGGCCGTCTGGCCAGTCAAGCATACGTAAAGCAATTTTTGTAAAAAAAATTTGAACTCTCTCAATTTTATAGGAGTTAGATTCATAGAAAGGATTCCATATTATTGAGCAATATTCAAGACGACTTCTTGTCAAAGATATATAAAGTGCCTTCAACGTCATAGGGTCCTTAAAGTCACTGGTGTTACGTCTACTGAACCCAACCATTCCAACAAATTTTGAAACAACGAAGTCAATGGTGCTAGAAAAAGAAAGTTTGGAGTTAAAAATTACACTCAAGTCTTTATTCTCTTGACAACGATTAAGAAATTTAGTATTTAGTTTGTAGATAAGAACCATTAGAAACAGTTTGAGAAATAAATAGTAGTTTTTGTGAAATATATAGTTTTAGTGTTTTATTTCAATCATTAAAGGTGAAGAGTGATGGGAAAACATATTGAGTAAAAAGTGCTAAGTCAGGAGAAAAAATTTGTTATGAGTGCGGAAATTGTGCTAAGTCATAAAATAGCTGCTAGGTTGGCATACATGATTTTTATTTATCTTTTTCAAAGCTTCTACACTCAGCATTGTAATTAAGGTATCCTCATTCACAGTTTTGAAAAAAGAAGGTTATTTCAAAAGTTAATCATTTTTTTTCGTCTCTTGTAAAATTCGTAAAAGTTGACTTAGCACATTTTCACATTAAGCTAACGATATAATAAAAATTTTTTTTTAATTTCCATATATATAAAAGTCTTGAAATGAAAATACTTTTGAACATAAATAGAACTATCACTAAAATAATAAAAAAAATTTAAAACAAGAAACTAATTTTGTCTTAAATTGTATGTTATTTAGATCACTTTTATGTAAATAAAATAAAACTTGTTTCCAGCTTTTTAAAATAATTCTCTGTATTGTAATATTTTTCGCATATTAATCACATTATTTTCCTAATATCATTTCACCTTTACAGATTGTAAGTTTTTTAAACAATTAAAGGATACATAAATCGATCATAAAAACGAAAACGCGTAAAAATCATAAACAAGAGAGAGAGGAATTATCAAATTGATCTATAATTTCATATAGAATTTGTATAAATATTCGAGCACATTGTGTTTGAAACGCAAAAGAAAACTAAATAGAAACAAAAATATTGCAAAGCACAAGTGTTTATTATCGTGAATAGCTCTGAAGCTTACATAATAAAACCATTACTGTGCTTTTGTCTTGCTTTACCATTTTAAAGGGACATACATATTTTTTATTAAAAACCATTTGAGGGTTTTGATTTGTTTGTTGCTTGCAAATTGACTATTTTCCTCTTATCTCGGGGAAAAGGAATTGTACGAAGGTCCTTTGAACGTTAGAGTGGTGTACTGCTCTCAGAGTTATCACTATCATTGTGACCGCTGTGTACGACACAAGCAGCAAGCAAAATTCAAATTTTATTTTCGGTGTATAAGAATAACTGAATTGTGTATAATCACTGTACAACTTAACAATCATCACATTCCTACTGAGGCTCGAAATCCGGAGAAGCATAGTATAGAGAGAGAAAAGAGCGACAGATTAAACGTGGTTTTGTTATACAATTCAGTTTCCAAATTTTATTCTGGAGAATTTAGATTTTTTTAGTTTTTTACAACTTGTTTTGTTGTAGAAAATTGGGAGTGTACATTTTTAAGCTACATATTGAGAGAACCCACTCATAAAAAACGGGAAATCGCTTTTGTGGTGCTTCTAGCTGATATCTTTGAATAAACCTGCCGTAGAAAAGGTAGCGTAAGCTTAAAATTTTAAAAAAGAAATCATAACAAATTCTCCTAATTTGGCTGAAAATAAAATCAAACAAATTTTTTCATTGGCCTATTACCAAAAAACTGTTAAAATAAAAAACGAAGGATACGCAAAAAAACTATTGAGTCTTGCAATTTTACATAAAGTAGAAAGTAAAGCGTAAAAAAGGAAAAGAAATTTGTTTCTAACTTAAAATTTCGATCTCTATCATAAAAACTTTAGGTACTAGGCCAGCCCTCACAATGTCTGTCCCTGTACGCTACTCTGCTGCCGCCAATTACGCCGTCGTTGATAATAGTGGTTTGTCAAATACTCTACAACAAGAAGAGCAATACCACCAATACCAACAACAACAATTGCAACAACAACAGTTGTATTGCCAATTTGTCGGAAATCACAACGCTAACATCAACTCCAACGCCATCAACAATAACAACAATTTGATTTTGGCTAGTGAGTGCAGCAACGGCAAGTTTGTTAACGGTTTTGACGTGCAGCAGCAGTTTATGCAGCAGCGGTCATCGATGTCGTCGTCGGTTTCGCCAACAACTGGATTGATGCCCGCCACTAACAATATCACCAACATTAATATTCATCATCACCGCCGCTCCATCAACAACAATAATATGGATAACATTAATATTAATAATATTAATCTCTTGCGAGAGGATGAAGAAGAAGCAGAATATCATTTGCATAATTCATCTCAATATCATCAACAACAACAACAATGTCATTACGAAGAGTTGTCAGCTTGTGCTATCGAATCGGAATTACCATCGCATGGCATGATGAATGGTGATGTTGATGGCGGTGGTGGTGCGGTAGCGTTGACGGCTACAGTGTCAGCGGCAGCAGCAGTTGAAGCGAATGAAAGCGTTAATGCAGCAATGCATGCTTTGGATGAGGATTTAGATGTGGATGAGTGGAATATGTCTGACGAGGGCCGGTATGGAACACCGGGTGCTGCTGGCTTGGATTATCAAAAATATGAGCTAGAGCAACAACAATTAAAACAACAACAAACACCTGCTAACATGATGAACCAACCATTGAATATGAACGCTAAGATGAATAAAAACAAAAACATTAACAACAACAATAATAATACCGATGCCAGCAGCACCACTGAAACCAAGTCGAGAGAGGATGAGTTGATTTGCTTATCGTCGGACGAATTGTATCGCATGTTGAATGAGTATAATGTATTGCAGGATAAATATCATACTGTATTGCTGTTGCCGAGAGAATCCAAGGTAAGTTTATTGCGATGGTAGAATAAGTATTTGGTTGGTCGTTTGAAATAATCACTTTTTTCTAAAACACCCTTTTTCCGATACTCTTTGAATGTTTAAAAAAAGTACTTTTCAAAAATACGGCAAATCCGTTATGCTTTTTTCTTAACTACGAAATCAAACCCAAAGTAAAACTGCAAAAGGTTTAAAACTAAAGCCAACATGACTCGGAGTTAGTCCCGAACTATCCCGTATTGATTCGGAAAACAATTATACGGAGATTCTGAAAACATTACCCAGATGGCCTGAGACTGAATTCAAAAACAATCCCGAAATAGTCCTAAAATTATCTCGAAAATCATGCGACAGTACCGAAATTAACAAAAGATGAAACCGTAAAGATCCCGAAATAGCATAGAAACTATTTTGAAAACAGTATCGCTATTCCTGAGAAAATTCCTGAATTTGTCCTGAAATGTTTCTCATAACAATCTCAAAATGACACCGAAATATTGCTGAAATAAACCCGAACAAAAAAATAAAACGGTTCCGAAATTTTCCCAGAACAAATTCACAAATGATCACGAATTAGTTACGGAATCATCCAAACGGTTTTGAAATATATTCGAAACGAAACAAACTCAGTCGTGCAATTATACCGAAATAATTCTGCAAATAACCTCCAAATACTACGGAAATGATTCCGAAGTAGCCATTTCGAAATTATCGTGAAATAGCCTCTAACTCATCGTTAGAAAGTCGTGATGTTATCCTCAAAAAGCACTCAAATTATCCGGAGATAGTCCCAAAAAATCCCTAAATAAGCCAAAACGATTCTGAAAACACTTTGGAAATTGTACGGAGACAGTTCCGAAATTATTCCGACATAGTTCCGGTAACCCCGAGGTAGTTTCAAAATATGTATATCCTAAATCGGCCCTAAAAAAATTACGAAATACTTTTGAAATGAATAGTACTGTCCTGAAATTATCCAGAAATAAATCTAAAATAAGAAATGTTTCCGAAATAACGCAAAATGATTCAGAAATTATCCTAAAATAGTCTCAGAATAAAGAAAGTCCCGAATTTATCTCTAGCCTTTAAAATATTCGTATTTCGTCCTGAAACGATCCACGATCCAATATGATCCAAATATAGCTTCGAAATAAGCTAGAAAAGATTACTAAATCAATTTCGAAAATGTCCCGAAATTATATAGAGACTCTCCCGAAATTATTCCTACATAGTTCCGATAATCCCAATAATCTAGAAATTACGCCGAAATGTTCCCAGAATACCCCGAATGATCCTCCCTGTAGAAGGAGGATGGTTGACTCTATTCACTTTTCCAAAACAGCTTAGAACTCGATCTATATGACCTAAATACTTACCAAGCATTATCGATCTAGCCAAAGAAACTTAGGGGTATATCGATTAGGAAAACTTATCCCACAATTTTCTAATTTTTTTCCTTTTTTCCTTTTACTCCTTGCAGCGTGAAGTGACAGCCGGTGGACGTGATGGCTCCGCGTATGTTTTACGTTGCCTTAAAATGTGGTATGAGCTGCCCTCCGATGTATTATTTTCAGCAATGAGCTTTGTCGATCGCTTTCTGGATCGTATGACTGTGAAGCCGAAGCATATGACCTGCATGAGTGTTGCTACATTTCATTTGGCTATCAAGCAGTTGGGATTAAAACCAATACCTGCGGAGGAGTTAGTAACTATTTCACAGGTAAGTCAAAGCGAATTAAGTAGCACGAAGAGAGTTTCATATGAATTATAGAAAGAATAAGTAGTTTGTGTAGTAATATAGAATTGAATTGAAAACATAAATTCTTTATATTTGATTAGATTTCTTCGATATTTATTCGTTTTCGAAAATTTTGTTATATCAACTTTGTATAATATATGAAAACTATTCGTACATTAAACTGTAGCCCAAATTAACTTACTTTACTAAGCTAAACTTTTATTTTTCTTCCTTCAGTGCGGTTGCACAGCCGGTGATTTGGAGCGTATGGCTGGTGTTATTGCCAATAAATTGGGTGTCCAAATGGGTACCAAACCAGTCACAGCCGTTAACATTTTGCGCGTCTTCTATGCTCTCTTCCGCAATTTAGCCAAGGAGGTGTGCGACGAATTCTATGAATTCTTTTTGCGTATGATCAAATTGGAAGATTTAGAAAATCGTTTGGAAAATTTGCTATGTGATGTAAAAACAACTGTTGTAACACCATCCACTTTGGCATTAATATTGATTTGCCTACATATGGATTTCCATATTAAGGCATCATACAAACGTGAACGACCTGAATTGAAACCCGTGTTCGAGTATATACTCTTTTTGCAACAATATTTGCGGGTAAGTTATTTAGTGAGATTGGAGGACAATGGAATTGTTACTAAATACGTTTCTTTGTTTCGTTAGATTCCCGATCGTGTATTCAGTTGTGGCTTTACCATTGTTGCTGACATTTTATCTCATTACAATGGTCAAAATAAGCAACCGTATAAGCAACGTTTAGTTTGGAAATTATCGAGTCGTACTATGAAAGTTTTACGTCCAACTAATCGTTTTTCTACCGATCTACCCACCATCGATGAGGGTCAAGTGAATATTATGGATGATGGATGCCGTTCTAGGTGAGTTTGAATGCAAACAAAAAATGTATATCGACGTACGATACGAAAATTAACATTTAACATTTTTTTTAGAAAAAATGTCCTATGCAAAAAAATTTTAAAGTGTTAGTGTTTGTATGACACGCCGATATACTTACTTAATTGGCGCTTAACCGTTTAAACGGTTATGGCCGTCCAACAAGGCGCGCCAGTCGCTCCTTCTCTATGCCAACCGGCGCCAATTGGTCACACCAAGGAGTTTAAATCGTTTTCCACCTGGTCCTTCCAACGAAGTGGGGGCCGCCCTCTACCTCTGCTTCAATAGGCGGGTTCCGATAGAAACACTTTCTTGGCCGGAGCGCCATCTTTCATACGCATAACATGGCCTAGCCAGCACAGCCGCTGCGTTTTAATTTGCTGGACTATGTTGATGTGTGCATAAAGCTCGTCGTTAAATCTTCTTCGGTACTTCGCCATCTTTCGAAGAACTTTTCTCTCGAAAACTCCCAGAGCCGCTTTATCTGCTGTTGTCATGGTCCACACTTCTGCCCCATATAGCAGGACGGGTACGATAAGTGACTTGTAGAGTATGATTTTCGTTTGCCAAGAGAGAACTATATTTTTCAATTGCCTACCTAGTTCAAAGTAGCATTTATTGGCAAGAGTGATTCTTCGCTGTATTTCAGAGCTGATGTTGCTGGTGTTGATGCTGTTTCCCAAATAAACGAAGTCTTTTACTGTTTCGAAATTATGGCTGCCAACAGTAGCGTGGTTGCCAAGGCGGATATGCGCTGACTCTTTGCTCGATGACAGCAGGTACTTCGTTTTGTCCTCATTCACCATCAAACCCATTTAACGCCGATATATTGTGATTAAATTTAGAAAAAGTAGGCTTGTTATAGGGCTGAAAACTGTTCTATTTTACCAAAGGTTCAACCATTTTGTGGATCGAAAAAAAAAAAAAAAACCAAATCACTTGTTGCTTATGGATGGATCACTGAAAAAAAATTATTTTGGCCAATTCCCAGTCGTTATTTCTCTAAAAGAAATTCAATATACTTTAGGTGTTTTTTTTTTCAACTAAAATTCCTAGAACGGGGTTTTTCGAAGAAATTATGAAAAACTCTGAAATTTAGTGTTAAAAACAAGTTGTTGACTTTTTTGCTTTCTTTGTTAGTCGTCTAGTTTTTGAAAAGTGATGACGCTTTTACTTTCGAACACCATACATATATACATACACATATGTACATACATTTTTGAAAGAAACCCAAATTGTTTTCCTACTAAGAGCTTATGCTCTTGTTATTATTCCTAAATATTGCGCCTAACCAAACATGTGCTTATTTATCTAAAACCTTTTATATCTTTTGCTGCAAATGCTGCAGAAGTCAAATTTTGCATATTAAATAATTAAATATTTTTGTCGTTCGTTACATTCCAAATAAAATCCTTATCCGAGCTAAGCAAAGCTGAATAAATTTTTACAATTAAGTAACTAACATTTTTTAGTTTGCACGAGAGATTAATAAACGCTCTAATGTAGAAAACCTGACTAATTACTTCATTAACTCTCTGATTTAAAAAACATCGAATTTTCGTTTTGAATTTCTTTTCTAAATTGTTTAACACAGTTTTTATTGTAAAATTCCTTTGGGCTTTTTCATTATTTTATGAAAATTATTTAAAGAATAAAATATTTGAAAAAGTTTTTTGTATTTGCTTTTGATGTAGCTTTCGAGTTTTCAGAGGTAAAAATTTAGACACAAGTACTACAAACAAACACACCTGCGAATACCAAAAAATATCAGCAGATTGTATTAGTTCTTTTCACCTCTTTTTTTGTTTTTGTTAATTAAAATCAACTTAAGAAACTAAATTGAATAATTGTATAATAAAAGCTATGTTTACAAATTCCGAATACGTTTCCAATAAAGTTCGAAAATTCTTCGAAATTCTTTAAAAATCTCCATAAATAACAATTGCTTTTGTTTTTATCGGCCTATAGCTATCGAACCCGGTATATCCATAAATATTTTAAAATTTTGAGTTAGAAATTTACGAAACTTTTTGAGTATGCAGTTTTGCAGTCGACTTCATTTTGATCAACCAAAGTAAAAGTTTTAAGTGTCACTAAATTGGTGGTGCTTTAAATTTATTTCCATACAAAGGGTTTAAATTTTTTCTAACTAAGATTCGAGTTTCCTAAGATTTAATTTTTCGATATACTCAAAAACTTTTCGCACTTTTCAGTGATACAATTCTTTAAAGTTTTTTTATTAAAAAGAGAAAATTTGTTGATTAGTTTTGCTGCTATTTTAGTGTTCACGTTTGTACGTACATATGTACTTATGCATAAATCTGGCCAGTAAAAAATTCATATATATATACTCACATGAATACATACGTATGTATTTATGACGTACATCAAGTTTAGAAAATTGTTTGGTAAATATTTACTGATGTGCTTAAGTATATCAGCCAAAGTGTTTATATCGCACACCTACATACATTCAAACAGCGATCCACCCAAAAAATTTAAAACATCAGAAAAGGCGAAAAAAGGTATGCGCCAATGCTATTTTTATTTTTTACAATGCCTTTTCAGGCTGATTAGTTCCGTAGGTATTGAATCGAGAAACCGAGAGGTATGCTTAACTTCAAAATTTTAGGTTTTTAAGTTATCTCTCTATTGATCTAGGTGTGCGCTATGTACATACATATGTGCAAAAACATCCGTTCGTTTCTGATTTAGTTAAAAATATGTAGATATGTATGTACGTAAATACATAGATGTATGAGTGCGATGTACATGTTGACAAGTTGTTTGTTGTTAGTCAAAATGTTATTTTTCAAAACATTATCTCACCGATAAATATTGTTATTTTTTGCTCATTGATAGGCAGTGGTAAAGACAAACTTTTGAGAGCGTGCCAAAAAAAAGAAAACAAACCGCGAAAGTCATAAATTACACATCGCAACAATATATATATATATATATATTTTTTTTTTTTTGATTCACAGGAATCATAAAATTTTCAAAGTGAAATTTTCATGTAAATCATTCTTGTTAAACAAACTTATTGCTCAACATGTTTGAGTTCTGCATTCAGTATGATCGGTGATGACTTCATTGCTTTTATGATTGCCTCTATGATCTTCTTCGTGTTATGAAGAAAAAGGCAGAATTCTTCCATATCCATTATAGTGTTAACTACTTTGTACTCTTTACTTTAATTTTTAAAATAATTCTTAATTGAGTTTTCGTGTTAACTAAAAAATTTTTGAATAACTTCAAACAAGAAAAATCTAATTAGTATTAAAATGTTTAAACTCAAAAATAAACAAAAACTAGTAAGAACGGGACTGTCTTCGGCTGTGCCGAAGACTTCATACCTTTCATGAATGGGGCTGAACAATAATCTTATCCTGTTCGTAATCTCCGAATAATCGGATGTATAAGATAAGAAATATATAGTGAACAGATCTACATACCTTAACGATTTTTAAGATAAATATAAAATAAAAAACAGGTAGGTACTTCGTGTGAGGATGCAAAGTTTCAGGTTTTTTGTGGTCTGCATGTAAAAACTATGGCTACGAATCACGTATTTCAAAAATATATGACGTAAACGTAACTATTTGATGAAATTTGATGAATTTTGAAGATTCTAGCCGTAAAAAAGGGGTCAAAATGACAGTTTATATGAAGTATATAATATATATTCGACCGATCTCTATGATTTTTTCAGACAACAATATAAGTATTTTGTGAAATTTGAAGCTTCTAACTGTTAAAACGGGGCAGAAATTGCGCAAAGTTTCTTATCTGAACAATCGGTTGTATGAGATATATACTATGTGTACCACCGATCTCAATGATTTTTTCAGACATCAATATATGCTATACACGTAAGCAGTTGGTGAAATTTGAAGCTTCTAGCTGTTAAAATGGGGCCGAAATCGTAAAAAAATATATATATACTATATATATATACTATATATATATACTATATATACCATCATATATATATTATATATATCACCGATCTCTATGATTTTTTGACACAACAATACATACTATATACGTAAGCAATCGGTGAAATTTGAAGCTTCTAACTGTTAAAACGGGGCAGAAATTGCGCAAAGTTTCTTATCTGAACAATCGGTTGTATGAGATATATACTATGTATACCACCGATCTCAATGATTTTTTCAGACATCAATATATGCTATACACCTAAGCAGTTGGTGAAATTTGAAGCTTATAGCTGTTAAAATGGGGCAGAAATTGCGAAAAGTTTCTTATCTGAACAATCGGTTGTATGAGATATATACTATATATACAACCGATCTCTCTGATTTTTTCAGACAACAATATATGCTATATACGTAACCAATCGGTGAAATTTGAAGCTTATAGCTGTTAAAATGGGGTAGAAATTGCGAAAAGTTTCTTATCTGAACAATCGGTTGTATGAGATATATACTATATATACAACCGATCTCTATGATTTTTTCAGACAACAATATATGCTATATAAGTAAATATTCGGTGAAATTTGAAGCTTCTAGCTGTTAAAATGGGGCTAAAATTTGCGAAAATATATATATATACTATATATATATACTATATATACCACCATATATATACTATATATACCACCGATCTTTATGACTTTTTCAGACAATAATATATGCTATATACGTAAGCATTCGCTGAAATTTGAAGCCTCTAGCCCTTAAAATAGGGCAGTAATTACGAAAAGTTCCTTATCTGAACAATCGGTTGTGGGGGATATATACTATATATACGACCGATCTCATAAATTTTTTCAGGCAACAATATGTGCAATATACGAAAGTATATGGTGAAGTTTGAAGCTTCAATCTGTTAAATTGGGTAAGATATTACAAAAATCCTCTTTTTCTGAAAAATCGGTTGTATGGAGGATATATGCTATAGTGGTCCGATCCGGTCGGTTCCGACAAATGTCTAATCGGACACCCAAATACACCTGCTCACCAAATTTTATCAAGATATCTCAAAAATTGAGGGACTAGTTTGCATACAAACAGACAGACGGACAGACGGACATGGCTAAATCAACTCAGCTCTTCAACCTGATTATTTCGGTATACTTAATGGTGGGTCTATCTATTTTCCTTTAAGGACTTACAATTTTCGGTTTCGTGACGAAATTAATATACCATTTCATTTTCATGAAAGGTATAAAAATAGGTAGGTAATCTGTGTGAGGATGCAAAGCTTCACGTTTTTTGTGGTCTGCATGTAAAAACTATGGCTACGAATCACGTATTTCAAAAATATATGACGTAAACGTAACTATTTGATGAAATTTGATAATCTTGAAGCTTCTAGCCGTAAAAAAGGGGTCAATATGACAGTTTATATGAAGTATATAATATATATACCACCGATGTCTATGATTTTTTCAGACAACAATATATGCTATATACGAAAGCATTTTGTGAAATTTGAAGCTTCTAACTGTTAAAACGGGGCAGAAATTGCGCAAAGTTTCTTATCTGAACAATCGGTTGTATGAGATATATATTATGTATACCACCGATCTCAATGATTTTTTCAGACATCAATATATGCTATACACGTAAGCAGTTGGTGAAATTTGAAGCTTTCTTCAACCTGATTATTTCGGTATACTTAATGGTGGGTCTATCTATTTTCCTTTAAGGACTTACAATTTTCGGTTTCGTGACGAAATTAATATACCATTTCATTTTCATGAAAGGTATAAAAATAGGTAGGTAATCTGTGTGAGGATGCAAAGCTTCACGTTTTTTGTGGTCTGCATGTAAAAACTATGGCTACGAATCACGTATTTCAAAAATATATGACGTAAACGTAACTATTTGATGAAATTTGATGAATCTTGAAGCTTCTAGCCGTAAAAAAGGGGTCAATATGACAGTTTATATGAAGTATATAATATATATACCACCGATCTCTATGATTTTTTCAGACAACAATATATGCTATATACGAAAGCATTTTGTGACATTTGAAGCTTCTAACTGTTAAAACGGGGCAGAAATTGCGCAAAGTTTCTTATCTGAACAATCGGTTGTATGAGATATATACTATGTATACCACCGATCTCAATGATTTTTTCAGACATCAATATATGCTATATACGAAAGCATTTTGTGAAATTTGAAGCTTCTAACTGTTAAAACGGGGCAGAAATTGCGCAAAGTTTCTTATCTGAACAATCGGTTGTATGAGATATATACTATGTATACCACCGATCTCAATGATTTTTTCAGACATCAATATATGCTATACACGTAAGCAGTTGGTGAAATTTGAAGCTTATAGCTGTTAAAATGGGGTAGAAATTGCGAAAAGTTTCTTATCTGAACAATCGGTTGTATGAGATATATACTATATATACAACCGATCTCTCTGATTTTTTCAGACAACAATATATGCTATATACGTAACCAATCGGTGAAATTTGAAGCTTATAGCTGTTAAAATGGGGTAGAAATTGCGAAAAGTTTCTTATCTGAACAATCGGTTGTATGAGATATATACTATATATACAACCGATCTCTATGATTTTTTCAGACAACAATATATGCTATATAAGTAAATATTCGATGAAATTTGAAGCTTCTAGCTGTTAAAATGGGGCTAAAATTTGCGAAAATATATATATATATACTATATATACCACCATATATATACTATATATACCACCGATCTTTATGATTTTTTCAGACAATAATATATGCTATATACGTAAGCATTCGCTGAAATTTGAAGCCTCTAGCTCTTAAAATAGGGCAGTAATTACGAAAAGTTCCTTATCTGAACAATCGGTTGTGGAGGATATATACTATATATATGACCGATCTCATAAATTTTTTCAGGCAACAATATGTGCAATATACGAAAGTATATGGTGAAGTTTGAAGCTTCAATCTGTTAAATTGGGTAAGATATTACAAAAATCCTCTTTTTCTGAAAAATCGGTTGTATGGAGGATATATGCTATAGTGGTCCGATCCGGTCGGTTCCGACAAATGTCTAATCGGACACCCAAATACACCTACTCACCAAATTTTATCAAGATATCTCAAAAATTGAGGGACTAGTTTGCATACAAACAGACAGACGGACAGATGGACAGACGGACATGGCTAAATCAACTCAGCTCTTCAACCTGATTATTTCGGTATACTTAATGGTGGGTCTATCTATTTTCCTTTAAGGACTTACAATTTTCGGTTTCGTGACGAAATTAATATACCATTTCATTTTCATGAAAGGTATAATAAATTTTTAAAAATAAAATAAATATTTGGTTTATTACCAAATATATTGAGCGGGAGTAAATGTAGGGTTATGGGGTGCTGGTCTGGTGGAAAGCACTAGACACGGCGAGCACCTCCAAAATGTTAGTGTCAGTGCAACGGACGGCGCTTATTGGTATCAGTGGTGCTCTGAGAACAACACCTACCTTGGCACTGAATGTCATGCTGAACATACATTTAGTAGATATTGCGGGAAAGGCAGCCGCGGCCCGGTCGTTGGTCAGGCTTCGTGATATGGGTTATGGGCTTTCTTACTTCGGACACTCTAGCCTTCTTACTAATTTCGACTTTATCTCGGACAGGACGGACTATTGTATACCGATGACTGCTTCCTATGCAACCTTCACCCTAGTCTTTCCCGCGATGGAGGAGTGGGAAGAGGAATTATGTGGGGCATGGGACCGGTTAACTTATTCACGGATGGGTCGAAGTTGGACGGAAAGGTATTGCGGGGGGTCTTCTGTCAAGAGCTAAATGTAAGCCGCAAGTTTAAGTTGGCTGATCACTGCAGTGTATTCCAAGCGGAAGTTGCTGCGATTAAGGATGCGGTGGATGGAATGCTATCCAGTGCTATTACGGTTAGGGAATTTAACATCTACTCTGATAGCCAAGCGGCTATCAAGGCCTTGAGTGCGATCGAGGGTGATCTGGGAGTGCCTGGCCTCGCTTGCGATTGCATCGAATTATTTTACAATTAAGATTATCTGGGTCCCGGGCCATAGTGATATCCCGGGTAACTGTCAAGCGTATCTCTTAGCCCGCATCGGTACAACTGAACCGAATGAAGATGGCTGTAGGGATTTCGGAATTCCGCTGGCCAACTGTGGATTGCTTCTCCATAGCTGGGCCTCGAGTCAGCTCAGCAAACGTTGCGTGGACACCACGTCTTGCAGGGTAGCAAGATCTTTCTGGCAGAAAGTGAATGGCAGGAGGTCTGCTGAAATAGTTGGATTCACTAAGGCTCACCTATCAATGGTCATTGGGGTTTTGACAGGGCACTGTCCGATGGGTATCCATGCGGTACGTCTCAATATACTGGAAACTCCATCCTGCTGCAGCTGTATGGAGAACAATGAAGTGGAATCACCAAATCGCTTTATGCTTGATTGCCCAGCTTTTGCCAGAACTAAGCGAAAGTACTTCGGCGACTCACTTGGATCTCCCGAGGATTTATCCAAAGTTGAGATCGGTATCATTCGGAGCTTTATCGTTGCTACTCAACGATTCTCTAAGTAGCTAGATCTAAGTCACCGCTATTTTTGGTGTATGTGGTATCACAACGGACCTTCGTGTTGTCCAAGTGAGCTATCCTTATCCGGGCAGCTACCACCTCACCTAACCTAACCTAAATGTAGGGTTATCTACTTAAAATAAATATACTGTATTTTTGTAAATTATTTTAATTTTACTTTACTTTTAATGTTCTTTCAAAATGAAAATTTTTAAGTTAGATATTTTAGAATTTTTAAAAATGTGAAAATAAATAATTTTTGCGAGATTGATTTTCAACAAATAAAATAATAATATTTTAGAGAAATAGTTATTATCTTAACTATATTGGCGATCCTACCAACGGACCTAAAATTATTTGAACGTGCATACTTGTACAACGAATTTGGATTTAAGTCAACGTTGTTAAATGCAGAACTAGTGAATTATAAATGTTAATGTGACTATAATTATCACATACATGTGCCTACACAATGATACGGAAATGTTATTAAAGAAAAGCCAGATCATTAAGGCAGTGATTAGTTTAAAACTCAAAGACTATTTTATATATAAATTTGATTAACAGAAACATATTCTAAAATAAAGTAAACATTTTTATAGTGTAAAAACATCTAAAAGAATTTTGACTAAAATAAATACTATTATTTACAAAATAGTTTATATGGAAAATTTTCGCTTCAACATCACTAAATTATTTGAACAAGAATCTTTAAATTTTTAATACAATAGTGAACAAAAATAAAACAATTATAAAATTAAAATCTGTACTATTACAATACAATATCTATCAACAATCCATGATAAGATACATTACCTGAATCGCTTCAACTTCTCAAGGACTGTGCTAGTGATTTGGTGTTTGCCAAGAATCAACTAACTAAAGTACCAGCATTTGTGTCTCTATATACACGCCTTACTTTGCTGAATTTGTCATGCAATCAACTTTCCGATCTGCCGCAAGAATTGGGTGTCTGAATACTTTACGGGAGTTGAAAATATACAATAATCGTTTTGATCACATACAAAACTGTTTTGATGAAACAAAAAAATCTTGAAATCCTATTAGCTAGTGATAATCGTATCAATCATATAGATGCTTAAATCAAAAATTATATATATATATATATATATATATATATATATATATATATATATATATATATATATGTTTAGCATTATGAATAAATAAAAATAAACAATCTAATAATAATAAATTTTAAAATATAACAAGTATATTTATAACAAGTAAATAACCCTACATCCATTTACTTCCTTTTCTTCTCCCCCTTTACGCTAATCTCTTCCTTGGTATCCTAATTCACCTAATTTTCTAATTTGGTTTATATTCACTTACTGGGACTTTTTTTGTTATACAATTGCAATCATACAGGCGCCAGAGTGGAACACCACCATATCTCGGCTGTCAGTGCGAAAACGCCATATCTCAAAATATTTTACAAAAACTATTTCAGAACTTGCTTCAAAAACGGCCTACCTTAGAATTTTTTTCATAAACGCCCCAACTAACTGCGTTTTTGAAACAAATCATTAGATAGGGCGTACTTCAATGGAATTTTGAAAGTTTTCTGAGGTGGGGGGCGTTTTTGAAACGACAGTCCAGATAGGGGGTTATTTTAATCATCAGCCGATATTAACCCAGCCATGACTCGTTTTTTTGTATATTTTTTTTTTTATCAATGAATGCCAAAATTTGATTTGCTTTTAAATTTTTTTTAATGTTGAAAATTTTGTTTTTAATTTTTTTATTGTTTTTTTATTTCAGAACGTATAGCCACTTAAATATTTTTAACGTTTTTCCGTTAAGAATAAAACATTCTTAGAACATCATTGAACGCACATATGTATATTTATATATATGTAGTTATAAGCTGCTGAAGATTGTCTGAAATTTCAAAATAATAAAAAACACAAAATTTTTTATCGCTTTCAAGTTCATTGCATTGAAACGAGGCACGAGCAAACCAAATTGTATGTATGTGTATACAACTTGCTTATTTTCACTTCTAATTAACTTTCTTCTTATCATTTATCATTGTTTTTATTATTAAAAAAAATTTATAACCTGAATATGGCCACAAAGCAATCTTATTTCTTGATCGCTAAGTAAATTCTTAAGTAATCAAAAAACAACTGACAATTTGCGTTCATTGTTTTTTAAACTCAAACAAAATATGTGTTTTATATAAAAGGAAAATTTTGCTTTGCTATTATACAAGAGTTCGAGGTTTTTTCGTGCTTGCCAATAATGTAAAGTGAGCTTAAAATATGAGCACTTAGGCAGCTTGATAAGCAGGCCCAGACCAAAGCGCGTCAGGGCGTTCCGAGCATAGCCACAATAAGAAAAGTCCATCTCAAGAGGTAACTAAAATCCATATAAAAAAATCGCTCCCCATATGAAAACTGAGGGATAGATAGACCTATCGATTTTCTCAACAGTGATGACAGACCGTAGGAAATATCCGATTTGAGGGAGGGATATGTCGCAGCAAAATTGATTAATTGAAAAGGGCCAATTTTAGATCTTTCGAAAAAGGGACTTTCATGTTACAATATTATTGGTGTATAACTGAATAGAATTTACTTCACTTCAAGTTGGATTTTAGAAAGTGTCAACTGTATTTTAGAAAAATTTAATTAGATTTTATATTAGTCAGTTGGATTTTCGAAAGCGTCAGTTAGATTTTAGAATTGTCAATTGCATTCTGGAAAGCGTCAATTGGATTTTAGAATTGTCAGTTGGAGTTTTGAAAGTGTCATTTGGATTCAAGAACTGTTAGTGGGATTTTAGAAAACGTAAATGGAGTTTTTGAAAAAACGAAACGGGTTCATTTAACTGTGTTGCACTCCTTCATATGTATTCAAATTACTTACTAAATTGGCGCTTAACCGTTTAGACGGTTATGGCCGTTTTAGAAAAGGTCAATTAGATTTCAGAAAGAGTAAATTTGAACTTTTGAATGTTTTCTAAAACCCAAATGACGTTCTCTAAAATCCGATTGACAGTTCTAAAAGCCAATTGATGCTTTCGAAAGTCGAGTGAACAATTCTAAAATCCAACCAATGCTTTCGAAAATCCAACCAATGCTTTCGAAAATCCAATTGATTATTCTTATTTCCAATTAACCCTTTCTAAAATCCATCTGGAAATGGTGTAGAAATAATAGGCAGTCTCACACGAAAAAGCGTCACTCTTACTCAAGTCTTCTATTTCAATCCCTTCGTATCACCAGATCGTTTTTGTAACACAGACGTGCAAAAGACTGTTCAATGCACTTATTTCAGTATTGCAATGCAACGAATGCAATCCATTGAACAAAAAATGGAATAATAAAAAATTCTTCGAAATAACGACTGACAAATTTTTACTTTTATTTATTATTCCGGAATGACGACAAAACTATTGCTGCCACTGGGCTTTCAATAATTTTTCCATATAGAATGAGTTCCTTAACAACTCCGTCACCACTCTATAAAAAATGTGCTCTAATTTGCTGTCGGTATTTTAATTAAACTGGTAACCTTGACTTTACCCGTAATTGTAACCGTGATCGTAGATGTAACCAGAATAGTAATCGTGGTCGTAACTATAAACTTTTTTGTAATTGTAATCATGTTCGTCACTGCATTTGTAGCTATAAAAGTTACCGTGACTGTAACCATTAACATGAACGTAATCGGGGCATTAACTGCGACCATAATTATCAGCTCCCCTATAACAGTTAATGGTACAATAAGCGTCGCCGTGACCGCTATGATTGAAATAAACGTAACTGTAAGCGCTACTACATTTGCTACCGTAACCGTAACCGTAAGAGTCGGCGAAGCTGTCACCATAACCGCAGCATTTTGAGTTCGTAAATATGTGGCAGCTTGAAAAACTCTAACGTTTGAGCTCAAAAACATTCAAGTTCGAAAAACTTTAAAGTTGAGTTCCAAGAATTGTACAGCTCGGAAAATCTTTAAATTTCAAGGCGAACTAATATTTTAGCGCGAAATTCTTTGGAGTTGAGTTTCATTCCGGTCTTGTCTTTTCGCGCGAGCGGTCGTTCGGGTCATCCTCTACTCAACGTAAATTTTTGGGCTTTTTGCGTTGAGTGAAAAATTAAAGAGTCCACAAGGTTGGCTTCGGTGCGTCCCTCGGGCGTTTTGGCGAAGTTAGGAGATGCAGTGCCTCCCTGACCTGGAGTTAGGGCGGTTTTATGCACTCCTAATAGGAATCAGTGACATTGGAAAAATGGCGTGGTGCCAATTAAAAACCTAACCTAAAAAATTTACATACATATATAAACTAACGGAAAACCTGGCGTGATGCCATACAAATCAAAAGGTTTTTATATACGAACGGGACTTGTACCCGAATCAGTGACATTGGAAAAATGGCGTGGTGCCAAGAAAAAACCTAACCTAATATTATACATACATACATAAATTAATGGAGAACCTAGCGTGACGCCATAAAAATTATATACGAACGGGACTTTACCCATAACGGGATACTGAAATAACATGGCAACAAGCCATATATTGAATTTTAATAATTAATAATTTTGTCATGTGCACATGACTAGAGTGAATATGAAAAATAATTACAATAATTAAATGGATAATTAACAACTTAAGACAATTTGAATATAACCTGGCGTGGTGCCATGAAAAAACCAGTTTACAAAGCACATAGTTAAATACAAATAGCAAGCTGCTACACATGGTTCTGGCCAGTTGGTATTACCATTGTGTACTAGTGGAGCCTAAATTACTTACATACTTTGGAAAGTTAATCCAGAAATTAATCATTTTATGCATTGGACAATAACCTGGAACTGGGACTTTCAAATATAAGAAGGTCCTCCTCCATGCAATCAAATCTCGAAAAAAAAGGAGTTGAGTTTGAATTTTGGCTAAGTGTCATATTATTGACTAATGTAACAGAGCACTAACCAAAACCGCAACTTTAATTGTAACCGCACCCGGTACGTAACCGTGACTGTTGCAATAAATGAACTTTTTCTTCATTTCCTTTTAATTATCACCACCATAATGAGCATCATCATTACCATCGTCATCGTCAGAAATATCTTTTTTTCCTCTTTCTCCTCCAGCTTCTTTTACCTCTCCTTTTTCTTGTAATTTTCGTCTTCCTTGGCTATATGAATTCCCTTTTTCTCTTTTTCCCTTTTCTTAAAAGTCTCTGATTTTGCTCCACAGATTTGGTTTATGTGCACTCGCTGAGTTTTTCCTAACGTCAAGTCAATAGCTGCGTTCTCCCATATAATGTGCAAAATTTGTTTTCCTTTGAAAAAAAAAAAGAATTCTGTAATGAATAAAAATAGTGTATGAAATCTTTTCGAAATCAGCAGAAACTATAATTTTTCTTATATTGCATTGAAATATTTAAAAATTTGTGTATTTCAAATTTTAATTATCTTTACATTATCTAAAACTGCTTACTTTTTCTTTTACAGAACCGAAAGTATCAGCTCTGAGGAGGAGGAAGATTGGCCGACATCTCCAATTATTCCAATTTTCGAACAGTGTTAATACAGAACATACGCAAAACAGCAGTGTGCAGTCAATACATCAGATTTTTGCGTACAAACTCAACAAATAACTGCAGGATGATAATTATTTGCCAGTTAAGACGGTCAAAGTATAGAGGAGTAGGCAAGAAAAATGAGAAAAGCAAAAAAATTTGCTATAAAGAGATAAAAAGTTATTGTGTAGAAGTAGAAACAAATTTTGTATTATGAAACGTAAAAGAAAATTGAAGTTGTGAAACGTCAACGACAATGACATATCCTGCATGACACAACAACAAAACTTTCGTTCTCGTTAAAAAAAAAAAAACAAAAAAAAAAAAAAATGAAAAAGCGAAACCGTCAACGTAAGCAACTGGAACAGCATACATTTAATTTTTTTTTTGTCATCTAAACAATAACACCCAACTCTCCACTGCGATGTGTGTATATTTTGCTATGCATCATAATAACGAAAGATTTAGAATTTGTTTGATTTTTCTTTATCTTTAAAAATACTGTATATGTATGCTTGTATGTACGTAAGTTAAACGTAAGAAAAAGAAAGAGAAGAAGAAAAAAAAAACAATTCGAAAGGGATTAAGAGCGGGCGCAAATTTGAAGGGAAAGATGTTTAATTCTATTTCAAATCTTATAAAATTATGCGAACGAAAAAAAGTTTTAAAAAGAAAAAATTAAAAAACAAAAAAAAATAAATGTGGCGGACCATCATACAAAAGATTGATGCCGTTCCAGCGCATTTTTTCGTTGTATAATTGTGTGCTGGCTTGTCGTTCAGATACAGCTTCAGATTTTTTACAAATAATTTTGAGCTTGTATCTCTTAACAAATCAGAACACAATTGAAATGTAAGAGCGGTATATGCTCAGCAAAATATGAAATTATAGTAAATAATTTGGAAAAAAGCGCGGCAAAGCAGAATGCGGGCAGCAGGCGCTAAGGAAAATCAAATCTTATAGTTAAGCGATTGAGTTGAGCATGTGTACGGTTCAGAGATGGGAAAAGCAGATGGGAAAAGATTCGCTCAAGCAAACAAACAAAAAAAAAAAATATAATAAAAAAAACTTATAATAAACAAAAAATATAAAAATATTCAAAAAATTTCTAAAGAAAACTAAAGTTTTGCAAACAAAAACAAAAAAAAAAAAAACAAAAACAAAATGGAAATCGATTTACTTTAATTACTTATAATAAAAACAGCAAAAAAAAAGAAAACAAAAAACCAACTATCAATATTCAAATTCTGTTTTATGTTCGCAAAATGTTTGTATTTTGATTCTTTAATAAATAATATTTTGTTCAATTATTTTTTGGTAAAACAATATGAGATATTAAGAATATATGCAAGCAAAAGATTCAAATAGCTAAAATAAGAAAACTATACCTAAAGAATTTCAAAAAATATATGTATTCAATATGTAGTTTATACACTTAAAAACCAAAACAACACAATATTAATACTGCAATATCAATCAAGTCAAAACTGTAAACTGTAAAACTGTAATGTTATCTTTGTGTACAACAATAATTGAAAACAAATTAAAGACGCAAATCATTTTTCAAATACTTAAAGATTTACCGTTTTATTCTGACAGTTTTCTTTCTTAAAAATTTTAAACCGAAAAATTTAGTGGTCACAAACAAAATAATATTTTAAATTAAATTGAAAAAAGTACAAAAATATTACTAACGATTCCAAAATGAAAAGCATAAAACACTTATTTTCACACATTTTCAAAAAGCTGGAGGTTCTTAAATTTAGTATTAAATAAAAAAAAGCTATTAGGACGCATTAAAGTTTTTTAGTTCTTATTTTAAATTTCTATTTTGACGTCTGTAAAAGACTAAAATTAAAGCAAAATGCATAATAATGAAAGCCTAAAGTTTAAGTTTCAGGCAAGAATTGTGTTTACTGGTTATTAAGAACAAGAAATATACCTAAGCGAAACAATTCTTGAAATTTCCTTTCTTAACTGCACTGCCATTTTAGTAAAAATGTCTTAAGTGGCGCAGTATTTTTCGTAGATCCGTGTTTTCAGGAAAGCTTATGGTTATAGTTCACAATGATGAAACAACAAAAAAAAAAAAAAAAACAATTTTCAGTTTTTCAAAATTTGAGTTATTTCAGCCGTTCGCAATTAGAATTGGTTTTAGAGCTATAATTTAAACATATCTTCGAAAGTGACTGATTTTCATTTTCCGCTGCTGTAACTTTTTAAAAAATGATTAAAAAAAGTTTCACCGTTGTCGCGAAAATAAATGAAAAACGTTTAATTTCGAAAATATGTTTATGTATATATATGTTTGTTTAGACTCTTTGAAAAACGTTTAACCACCCCACTTCCGAAAGTTTAATTCAACGATTTGTATTAAACGCTTGGCATTTTCGAGATACAATTTATCTTTAGAACTCAAATTATAGTAACAACTTTTAAAAGCAGCAATAGCCGAATGCATTTTGATAATTTTAAAATATCTTAAAATTTCGAAAAATTTGAAAACAGATTTTCTAAAATTAAAATAACAACTACTAAATGCAGCAATAGCTGCATGCCTGCTGATAATTTCGAAACAACATAAAACTTCCAAAAAATTAGAAATTTTCGAAAACAGATTTTCGAAGAAATTCAAAATTAAAAATTTTTTTTTTTTAAATGTTATACAATGAACCAACTAAAGCGAAATATATTTTAAACTTACAGACAATTGCAAATAAATTAATAAAACTTGACATTTAAATTCCTTTTAAATTTTTGCTCTCTGGCTGTTATTTCGTAAAATAGCCATTTCCTAATAAATAGTAAATATTCAGGCATTTCATCATATTTGAATATATGAATATTAATTATTTGAAACAAATGTAAAGAGTGAAAATTTATAATGTGAAATACCATTTACTCAATATTCAATGCGAAGCGTTGGCCGTACTGAATATGCTGCATGCTTCGCTTCTCATATGTAATATTCCGTATGTGAGTATACTGACAAGTTGTATTCATCATTCTTAGCTGAGGAATGTTCAAACCTTTTGTATTCGAAATCAATACTGTTATCTTTCAAAATGGCTATATTTGATTTGTTATACAGTGCCAGAGGCATTTTCGAACTACGAGGTATTTTACTTACCCTAGTTTCATAAGTGATGAATTGAGCTAAGAGCTACTTGCTCTAAAAATATACGATTAGAGTTTCTAGATTTTGAGCTGGGGGACTGTGGATATGTTGCGAGTAGCATGTTCTGTTACGTCAACTTTTTTGACAGTATTTATTTCAAATCTAAGTTAGAAAAGCTTATTCGAGTTCTGTGTATACTTCTTAGTAGATGCGAAGTAGATTTCTATCATTTTTTTTTTATCGGACAAACGCTTCGAATACGATGTCGAAAACTGTGTAATATTGAGTGAGTCAAACATTTTTTAGCTGTAGAAACTTCGGGGTGTGATTTCGAAAAATTATAGAAATTTTAAAGTTTGAACTCGGACCAAGTTATTCAGCACGACTAACTTTGAAATTCAAGTTTGAAAAAATTGTTGGGTTCGAAAAACTTTGAAATTCGAGTGCGTAAAATGGTCCAGTGTGCAGCCTTAAAAAATTTAAGTTCAAGAAACTATAAAGTTCGAAAAACAATTTCCAGGTCATAGAATCTTGACGCTTAAGTTCAAGCCAGAAACTTTAAGATTGGTCTTTTAACGCCAACCATTTTTCCTTTGATTTGGGAAATACTCACGCTTGTGGGTATGCAGCCCTATGTGCACCCCCGCTCACACACAACTCTCTAATTTCCCTTTTTATTTATTTCCAAATAAGTATGCTAGTTAAGTTTATTTTTTTTGTTATACACGGTTTATTTAATTAATTAATTTGTCTATAGCTATATGTATATAGAACTAAACACCTTAGATTTTTCTATTTATTTTCTCTACTCATAGTTTAAGTTCTACACTGTTCTTGGTCTTTCAATTTGTATTCTATATGTTCACAACTTTTACTTTTAGTTCTTTTTTAAACATACACCAAAAACACTCTAGGTTGCAACTTAAATTTTGTTCTTTTGCTTGTAGCCACGACCGGTCACTTCAATGTGTAAAAACGGAATCAATTCGGTTCGTTTATCCCCCACGCTCAGCGGCCATCATTTTTCATCGCTGAATCTTATTACCCCTGCTGAGTGCAATTGGCATTGCTTTTCAGCAACAGCTGACGGCGATGCCACTTGCACGCAGGAATGCATTTTGTTACGTGCGTTTTGTTGCGTGCGTTTTGTTGCGTCAAGGCGGGTAACGCTGTGCGGTTATACCACCCTTCCTTAGAAAAAGAAGAATCTGACAAGTTGATCAGATTTGTCATATTCTTCTTGTTCTCTGACCTTCAAATTGTTTTGGTTGAATGAATGTATGATATTAGGGTGTTCCTCCCCTTTTTTCTCATTCGTTCAATCAGAACAATTTTTTCCTTTCACATATGAAATTAAGTTAATATTAATTTAATTACTTACATGTAATTTGTTTTCTAGTTTCTATTGCACTAAATTAATGTATTATATATATTTATTACAAATAATGCGGGCATATTAATTTTTGATTTTATTTACATGCAAATTGAAATTTTTTTTTTTTTTTTTTGTTTTTGTATATTAATATTAATATAAATTTTAATTTGATATTTCATGCTTTAATAACAAAGTAATGAAAATTTACAATTAGTTACAAGCTAGTTTGTAAATTTGTATGAGAAAAAAAAAAAAAATTTTTAATTTACCTTATTGATTCGGTTTTTGTGAACGGTTTTTCCCTTTTTATTTACTTCATCAAAAACCGTAACATTAACTCCATCAATTTTTGTGACTATATATGGTCCTTGGTAAATGCTTTCATGTTTATTTCTAGGTTCTTTTTGTATTACTACCTTATCGTTTATATTAATAGCTAACGGACGCGCCCTCTTATCATAAAGATCCTTATTTTTAATTTTATGTTTATTAATTAAATCTTTTGCTAATTTATGCGTTTTTTGTAGTCTATATTTTACTTCTTTTGCATAACTTTCAACATTGTAAATTGGATCGATTTGTTCCTTTTGAACTTCATTTGGTAAGGTAACATTTCTACCGAATACTAATTCGTATGGAGTGAATCCATTATCAAAAACTGTACTAGGAGTTGTATTATGCAAAAATGTAAAATATTTCAAATAAACGTCCCATTCGGGGAAGTTATCATTTAAAAAAGCTCGTAAATATTCATTAAACACCCGATGATTTCTTTCAATTGTACCTAGGGTTTCATGATGGTAAGCTGTAGAAAAATTATGTTCGATTTTTAGGAGTTTGGTTAATTCAGAGAAAATTTCGTTTTTATATTCGGTTCCTAAATCGGTTTTAATTGATTTCATTATGCCATAAATGAGGATGAAGCTTTCAAAAATGGCTGTTGCAATTGTTTTTGCTGTCTTATCAGGGATTGATATGGTAACAAGGTATTTGCTAAAGTCGCACATAATGGTAACCGCGAACCTATTCCCATTATTCGACTCAGGCAATGGTCCTATTGTATCTATAACTACGACATGGAAAGGTTTGCAGGGTGTTGGTGTAAGCACTAAATTTTCTTTGGTTTTTGGCTTGACTTTATTCAAAAGGCATTTTTTGCAATTTTTGACGTATTTGACAATGTCACGGGTCATACCTTTCCAATAATATTTCGTACGTATTTTTGCGTAAAGCTTTTTATTTCCGCAGTGACCTCCTGATATCGGGTCATTGTGGTAAATTTCCATTAATTTAAGTTTCTTGTCGTTGTCTGTAACTGTTTCGACAGGTTCTATTAATAGTATTTTTAAATTTTTTAGAATTGAATTTCCTGTATTTTTAAAATTTGAAATAGAAAAATATTTAAATATTTGATCATCTTTTTGCCATTCTGCTTTCTTAATGTTGTGTTTACCAGCTTCTTTTTCAAGCTTCAAAAGTAATTCATCTAATTGCATTATTTTGTTAGTACACACAATATTAAGTAACTCGAGTTTTTTGTGTTTTAAATGCGCATATATTTTTAAATTGATTTTATCATTATCGTTGTCATGACATATTTGGCTTTTTATCCTATGGATTTTCTTGGAAAAATTATATGAAAACTTGTCGACTACCTGTAATTTGACATTTTCTTCGTTTACGTCTTCAGCCGATTGTTGTAATTGTTCGTGACGTTTCGTCATAGACCTCGTCTGTACTGCTAAAATTTGATTATTGGACTTTTTAAGTTCTTGAATTGAAATTCGCGATAATGCGTCTGCACCTACGTTAGATTTTCCTTTAATATATTCAATGGTAAAATTATATTCGGACAAGTCCAAACGGATTCTGGAAAGTTCCGACGACGGATCTTTCATATTAAATAGATAAACTAGTGGACGATGATCTGATTTAACTTTGAAGTGAGTGCCATAAATATATGGACGAAATTGCTTTATTGCAAAATATATTGCCAAAAGTTCTAATTCTATTATTGCTTTATTTTGTTCTGATTTGCTAAAGGATTTTGAAGCAAAACAAATTGGCAAGTCGTTACCGTTATGATTTTGACTCAGTATCGCACCACACCCTAACTTTGAAGCATCAACCGTAATTAAAAATTCTTTGGTGAAATCTGGATATTGTAAAAGTTTTGGAGAAATCAGACTTTTTCTTAGTTTTTCGAAAGCTAACTCACATGCCGTATCCCAATTAAATTCAACCTTCTTTCTACTCAAACGATTCAGTGGAGCTGCTAAGGAAGCGAAATTTGGGATAAATCTCCTATAATAATTTGCAAATGCCACGAATCTTCGGACAGCATCTTTATCGCGTGGCTTAGGATACCTTTTAATTGCTTCAATTTTTGAATCGTCTGGTAGCAAACCATTTGCTGAGCATTTATGCCCTAAGAAAGTTACTTCAGGTCTAAGAAAATTACACTTTTTTGGGTTAAGTCGCAAGTTGAACTTTCTACAAGTTTCGAAAACTTTTTTTAGATTATTGAGGTGATGTGCTTCGCTACATCCAATTACTATTATATCGTCTACATACAGAAAGGCTTGGTTGGGTGAAATACCTGAAAATGCAATTGACATCATTCTTGAAAATGAATTTGGAGCTACGTTAAGACCAAATGGTAAAACCTTCCATCGAAAAGCTCCGCGGTCAGTACTAAAAGATGTTATGTCTCTTGAATCTTTGTGAAGTGGGATTTGGTGAAAACCCGAAAAAAGATCTAATGTAGAAAAGAATTTCGCACGGCCAAGGTTATCTAAAATATCGTCTACACGTGCCAAAGGAAATTTATCGGCAATTAACTTTTTATTTACAGCCCTAAAGTCAACGCACATTCTATACGATTTTTGGCCATTTAGGTCTTTTTTCGGTACCAAAATCAAGGGACTATTATAATTCGAACAACTATTTTCAATCAGATCGTTTTCCAATAATTTATTAACTTGTTTATTGATTTCTTCACGTTGAGAATACGGTAGGCGGTAATTTTTAATGTATACTGGCGTCGTATCGTTTAGTCTTAGTTTTTGTTCATAAAAATTGTTGATTGTCATCTTATCATTGTCTAGCGCAAAAATATCGGAATATTGTAAACATAAGTTAATAAGTTTGTTTTCAGCATAATTAGGTATTTGTTTTTCTAAAATGCTTTTAAGTTCTTTAATACGACTATCTTGTTTTACTGGGATATTGATTTTATAAACGTGATAATTAGAAAGTTTTTCGGTTTGAATGTTGTGGTTGTTTACGTATTTTACGCTATTTGTGGTGTTTATTACTTTAATGATCGGATTACTAGTATCAACTATACATTTCGCTGTGAAAACACCGTCGGAAATCTCTTGAGAATCCACGAAAAGTGGTTCTGAGTCTTTTTTCAAAGCGAAAATTCTATAAACTTCGCAACGAGGTGGAATAACAAATGTATCGCTTTCCATTCCGTGATGGATGGGAAGTGCGATCTTTTCATTGCCTATCCAGAAGGAAATGCAATTTGTTGCATAGCTGATATCGCATTTATTTGTTTTTAGGAAATCCTTACCAAGTATTCCATCTGATGGAATGTTGAAATCATTGTCTACCACATGCAACGTATGTTTGATATAAAAATTTGAAAAGTGTAAGTTAGTTGTAAAAGTACCTAATGTAGAAACTGTATCTGTAGTTACTCCAGTAATATTAATTGTATCATTGTTATTAATTGACAAATTTGTATTAAGAGAGGAAATTTTAATTAACGAAATGTCGGCTTGTGTATCGACTAGAAATGTACAAAATTTGTTAGAGCCAGTAATATTTATTTGTATAAAATCGGAATAATTTAAGTTAAGACAATAAACGTTTTTTGAAGAAAAATTGTGAGCTGAATCAGTTAGTAATTTGTCTCGTCCTCCCTCAGTGTTCGCTCCTGAGGGGCTTCCCTGTTTAAAGCCCGCACGCTTGCATTTCTACCTCTATTATTGGAAGTGTTAGAACCGTTGTTATTGCTAGTACGACTATTGTTGCTATTATTATTATTATTATTAGGCTGATTCCTATTTCCGCCGCTGGAACGGAAATTTTGCCTTTGATTGCCGCGATTGAAGTTGTTGCCATAATTACTGTTACTAAAGGATGGTCTATTTTGTCTATAATTGTTAAAGTTACGATTTTGATTTTGAAAATTTCGACCTCGGTTATTACTTTGAAAATTTCTAAAATTGTTATTGTTCCGCGCTCTAAATGCCAAAACTTGACGTTCTTTTATTTCATTTGATTGCTCTACAATCAGTTTGGCTACTACGTCCTTGGAATCAGAAAAATTGGTTGAAGCAAGGATTGATTTTACTAAACTGGTTTTTGCGTTCAATCGGCAAACGTTAACTGTTTGCTCGATGGCCATTTCACGGGCTTTGGTCTGCGTAATCCCTTCGATAATGAGCGAACGCTCTAAAGCATCAGACAATTCCTCAACGCGTTTTGCAAAATCGGTGTAATTATTATTATTAACTTGCAAAGCTGCGAATTTTCCGGCCACAACTTTGGAGTTGTCGGGTTTTATACGGTTACGTAGTGCTATTTTTATATCGTTAACTGAAAGTACTTGAGTTGGTATCGCTTCTCGAGCTTTACCATCGAGTTTGGATTTAATATATGAAATAAAAATGCTAGTTAAATTTTCGTCGACAAATTGTTCGATTAACTCAATTTTAGTAATAAAAGATTCGAGACCTAGGGGCTCACCGCTATAATTTTCACGCATAATACCAGCACATATGCCGATAAACGTTCTTTTTTCTTCAGGAGTCGCCATATTTGTATCGGAATTAGGAGGATTTGAAATATTAGTTTCGGGCAATTCCTCAAATCCGTGAAATTCTCCGGACAAAGAAAGTCTAACAACAAGGTTTTTGATTGTATTGGGCGAATATGTGGTTGAGCCTTCGGAAACTGGGCTTTTAAAATTGAGATTTTCGGAATCGGAACTTTCGGAATTAAAATTTTTGGAATTGGAATCTGAATTTTTGGAATTTTCGGAATTTTCGGAATCTGAGTTTTGTTCTGAAATTCTAGGAACCACTTTTTGATTTCTAAGGAACATATGTAGTAGGAAGCAAAGGAAGAAATATTTAAATTGATTAAAGTCGAATTTGTAGAAATTGCTTACGAAAATTTAACAGAAGTTGAAATTGAATTGAATGTTGATGTAATATTGAAAGAATTATTCGGTAATTTAATTAGAGACTGAATATTTAATGATAAATTGAATGTATATTGAAGTAATTTAATTTAAATTGCTTTTAAAGGAAAATATTTTAATTTGATAAAAGGACTTGGCTGTTGATAACGGACGCACCGCTTTATTAAAAAGATCTCAATGTGTTTGTGTAATAACGGACGCACCGTTTTTATTAAAATTGTATGGTTTTATTTTTATAGATACGGGCGCACCGCATCTTTCCAAATTTATAATACGAAAATCCTCGGACGCACCGGGATAAAAAAAAATTCATTGGTTGTTTACGGGACCACCGTTTACGAAAAAAAAATATTTTCCATGTTATTTTTCTCTTTGATGGAGCCCACTGTAGGGCAGAGTGGGACTAAAACTAGAAAACTTTTTTAAAAATGTATTTAATTTCAGCATTTATTATGCAAGTCACAAACCAACAACGCCATTAATGATGACTAAAAAAGTTTCGGTTTTTGTCCGACCCTGTCCCACAGTGCCTACCTTCACACATTTTGCACACATCTATATGTGTATGTATACGTCGGGAAATTAAAAGTTTTTTTTTTTTTTCTTCTTTTTTCTTGTTTAATGTAATTGAATAAGTATGATTATAATGGTAATTTTGAAAATTTGAAGTTTAATTTAAAATGTATTACTTTGTAGTAGAAAAAGGTTAATATGAAATAATTTTTTTTTTTTTGATAGAAAATGATGAAAATGAATGTAAGAATGTTCATAAGAAATTGACAAAAATGTAAGTTTAATTTAAAAAAATTATTTCATACCAACTGCTGCTGTTTCGATACCGTTTGCTCGCTTGCCGTTATGTTGCTGCTGCTAATGGACTGCTGCTTCGGTTGCTATTTCGCTGCAGCTGCTGCGTTTGTGCTCTGCCATGTACTGCAAGGTGTTTGTTGCTACCTTTTTTTTTGCTTACGGTGGTTTGCCGCTATGTTGGTAGCGTGGCTAGGGCCGTTATATGTTGCGTGGCTAATGCCGTTTTTATAGTAAAAATTTTGGTACAGTCATTTAAAGTTAGTGTTTTAATTTCGAAATTTTTTTGGATTTTTAGATTTTGTAAATTTTTTTGTGTTTGTTTTTCAATTTTATAATTTTTTTGTAATGTTTAACCGTTTTTTATTTTTTTTTTTTTTTGTAATTTTCCACATAGTTGTAGGGTTTTTTCAAATTTTTGTAAATTTTTTTTTTTTGTAGATTTTATAGTTTTTTGTTTTTAAAGAAAAAAAATTTTTGTGTAGTTTTTAATTTTTAAATATTTTTTGTAAGAGTTTTGCGTTTTTATATATTTTTTTGTAATGGTTTTTAAATTTTGTAATTTTTTTGTAATTTTTGTAGTTTTTTTTTTTTTTAAAGAACGTTTTTTTTTTTTGTATAGTTGAATTTTAAAAATTTTTTTTGTAAAATTTTTGCATGTTTAAATTTTTTTTTTGGTTGGTTTTTTTTCGTTTTGTATTTTTTTTTGGATTTTTATTTGGTTTTATGATTTTTTTGTAGATTTTTTTTGGATTTTTATTTGTAACTTTTTCTTGTATATGTGTATTTTGTTGTAATTTATTAATAATTCATTTTGATTCTCTTTGTAATTTTTGTAGGTTTAATTCATTTTCAATTAAAAAAATTTTTTTTGATTTTAAATTTTTATTTGAAGTTTTTGCGTTTTTAAGAGGCCTGCCTCTTCGCCACTATGGCCGCCATTTTGAGGCCCGGCGTCACGGTCGCCATTTAAGATTGGTCTTTTAACGCCAACCATTTTTCCTTTGATTTGGGAAATACTCACGCTTGTGGGTATGCAGCCCTATGTGCACCCCCGCTCACACACAACTCTCTAATTTCCCTTTTTATTTATTTCCAAATAAGTATGCTAGTTAAGTTTATTTTTTTTGTTATACACGGTTTATTTAATTAATTAATTTGTCTATAGCTATATGTATATAGAACTAAACACCTTAGATTTTTCTATTTATTTTCTCTACTCATAGTTTAAGTTCTACACTGTTCTTGGTCTTTCAATTTGTATTCTATATGTGCACAACTTTTACTTTTAGTTCTTTTTTAAACATACACCAAAAACACTCTAGGTTGCAACTTAAATTTTGTTCTTTTGCTTGTAGCCACGACCGGTCACTTCAATGTGTAAAAACGGAATCAATTCGGTTCGTTTATCCCCCACGCTCAGCGGCCATCATTTTTCATCGCTGAATCTTATTACCCCTGCTGAGTGCAATTGGCATTGCTTTTCAGCAACAGCTGACGGCGATGCCACTTGCACGCAGGAATGCATTTTGTTACGTGCGTTTTGTTGCGTGCGTTTTGTTGCGTCAAGGCGGGTAACGCTGTGCGGTTATAAAACAACTTAAATTTAAGCGCAAACAAATTTGTCAGCAAAAAAAAAACTGCAACATGTGTTCGAAAAAAAATTCGAGCTCGAAAAATTGTAAACATGGAATTGGAAAAAATGTATTCAACGTAATCATGCATACTTGCAATATAACACATGCGCTCCTCAAGCGACAAAAACAATTTAGTGATCTTTTATTTAAATTTTTAGGCATACAAACAATTTTTGTATGCAAAGTATTTTTTTTTTATAATTTATTCTTTGTTAATAATTTTATTACTATTGTTTAAGTATTAAATTCACACATCCATACATACAATTTAAGTGCAAATGATCACCACTTTTTAAAAAGTTAATATATGATTTTAAAATTCGAGATTCGCTCGAAATTCATTTGAAACTGAGTGTGATAGAAGTTAGAAACGAGTTGAAGAAAACAAAAGTTATTCGCCAAAATTTTTCAAAATTGATATTTGTAGAAAAACAACAAGTAAATTGTAAATGCTTTCATTGATATATTTCGCGCAGTTCATTGAAAATATAAAAATATTTAAGAAGGAACGCAGCAAAAAGGTGAAATGACAAAGTGTAAGCAGCTTTTTTATTTAATCATAAAAAAATACTTTTAATTCTATACTTTTAATAAGCAAAAAAAGCAAATTATGATAAATATTCCATTTAATTTAAATTGAAAGAATGAAATTATGATGCATACAAATCAAAACAACAAAAAATATACACAAAAGTGGAAATTATTATTTGCAACAAATAACATTTTAAACTTAATTGTTAGCTGTACGCGGGCGTATTACCTGTTACACTTACATGGTACATTCATTAAGGCAACAATAAAAACACACACATATACAACTCTTATACAGACTGAGTTATACATCCTTAACATGTGTGTAGTTGCGCGAAAAAGTTTTATGAACAAAGCACTCAAAAACTAAGAAATATAAAAATTTTGATTTTTACTTTAAAATATACATTTCTAATGATTTTATTTTTAATTTGTGTTTTTTTATATTAAATTTTATTTGATAAATTTTTTTTTTATTTCACATTTCTTCTACATAGTTTTTAATTTCATAAGTGCAAAGCTGAGAAAAAAACCCAAAGGCAGTAGTAAGCTGCCTCTAAATAATTGTAAATAACAATTTATAATAAAGAAAAAAGAACCTGTCTGCACTTATAGCATAGCATAGCATATGAAGCGCGCATGCATGTATGTATGTAAGCTAAGCATTTTTTTGTAATAATGTTAAAGAACAACACACACACATTTTTTAAAGAAATGTTCGATATTTTCTCTTTTTTATACTCAGTTGAGCAGAGCTCACAGAGTATATTAAGTTTGATTGGATAACGGTTGGTTGTACATATATAAAGGAATCGAGATAGATATAGACTTCCATATATCAAAATAATCAGGATGGAAAAAAAATTTGATTGAGCCATGTCCGTCCGTCCGTCCGTCCGTCCGTTAACACGATAACTTGAGTAAATTTTGAGGTATCTTGATGAAATTTGGTATGTAGGTTCCTGAGCACTCATCTCAGATCGCTATTTAAAATGAACGATATCGGACTATAACCACGCCCACTTTTTCGATATCGAAAATTTCGAAAAACCGAAAAAGTGCGATAATTCATTACAATTAGTAAAATTTTGGACAATGGGCGTGGCACCGCCCACTTTTAAAAGAAGGTAATTTAAAATTTTGCAAGCTGTAATTTGGCAGTCGTTGAAGATATCATGATGAAATTTGGCAGGAACGTTACTCATATTACTATATGTACGCTTAATAAAAATTAGCAAAATCGGAGAAGGATCACGCCCACTTTTAAAAAAATTTTTTTTTTAAAGTAAAATTTTAACAAAAAATTTAATATCTTTACAGTATATAAGTAAATTATGTCAAGATTCAACTCCAGTAATGATATGGTGCAACAAAATACAAAAATAAAAGAAAATTTAAAAATGGGCGTGGCTCCGCCCTTTTTCATTTAATTTGTCTAGGAAACTTTTAACGCCATAAGTCGAACAAAAATTAACCAATCCTTTTGAAATTTGGTAGGGGCATAGATTTTATGGCGTTAACTGTTTTCTGTGAAAATGGGCGAAATCGGTTGATGTCACGCCCAGTTTTTATACACAGTCGTCCGTCTGTCCTTCCGCATGGCCGTTAACACGATAACTTGAGCAAAAATCGATATATCTTTACTAAACTCAGTTCAGGTACTTATATGAACTCACTTTATCTTGGTATGAAAAATGAACGAAATCCGACTATGACCACGCCCACTTTTTCTATATCGAAAATTACGAAAAATGAAAAAAAAAGGCATAATTCTATACCAAATACGAAAAAAGGGATGAAATATGTTAAGGTAATTGGATTGTTTTATTGACGCGAAATATAACTTTAGAAAAAACTTTATAAAATGGTTGTGACACCTACCATATTAAGTAGAAGAAAATGAAAAAGTTCTGCAGGGCGAAATAAAAAACCCTTAAAATCTTGGCAGGTATTACATATATAAATAAATTAGCGGTATCCAACAGATGATGTTCTGGGTCACCCTGGTCCACATTTTGGTCGATATCTGGAAAACGCCTTCACAACACTCCCTTTTAAAACTCTCATTAATACCTTTAATTTGATACCCATATCGTACAAACTCATTCTAGAGTCACCCCTGGTCCACCTTTATGGCGATATTTCGAAAAGGCGAACACCTATAGACCGAAGGCCCACTCCCTTTTAAAAATACTCATTAACACCTTTCATTTGATACCCATATCGTACAAACAAAGTCTAGAGTAACACCTAGTCCATCTTTATGGCGATATCTCGAAAAGGCGTCCACCTATGGAACTAAGGATTACTCCCTTTTAAAATACTCATTAACACCTTTCATTTGATACCCATATCGTACAAACGCATTCTAGAGTCACACCTGGTCCATCTTTATGGCGATATCTCGAAAAGGCGTCCACCTATAGAACTAAGGCCCACTCCCTCTTAAAATACTCATTAACTCCTTTCGTTTGATACCCATATTGCACAAACGAATTCTAGAGTCACCCCTGGTCCACCTTTATGGCGATATCTCGAAAAGGGGTCCACCTATAGAACTAAGCCCCACGCCCTTTTAAAATAATCATTAACACCTTTCATTTGATACCCATATCATACAAACAAATTCTAAAGTCACCCCTGGTCCACCTTTATAGCGATATCTCGAAAAGGCGAACACCTATAAAACGAAGGCCCACGCCCTTTTAAAAATACTCATTAACACCTTTCATTTGATACCCATATCGTACAAACAAAGTCTAGAGTCACCCCTGGTCCACCTTTATTGCGATACCTCGAAAATGCGTCCACCTATAGAAATAAGGCCCACTCCCTCTTAAAATACTCATTAACTCCTTTCGTTTGATACCCATATTGCACAAACGAATTCTAGAGTCACCCCTGGCCCACCTTTATGACGATATCTCGAAACGGCGTCCACCTATAGAACTAAGGTTCACTCCCTTTTAAAATACTCATTAACACCTTTCGTTTGATGCCCATATTGTGCAAACAAATTCTAGGGTCACCCCTGGTCCACCTTTATGGCGATATCTCGAAACGGCGTCCACCTATGGAACTAAGGATTACTCCCTTTTAAAATGCTCATTAACACCTTTCATTTGATACCCATATCGTACAAACGCATTCTAGAGTCACCCCTGGTCCATATTTACGGCGATATCTCGAAAAGGCGTCCATCTATAGAACTTAGGTCCACGCCCTTTTAAAATACTCATTAATACCTTTCATTTGATACCCATATCGTACAAACGCATTCTAGAGTCAACCCTGATCCACCTTTATGGCTATATCTCTAAATGGCGTCCACCTATAGAACTATGGCCCACTCCCTCATAAAATACTCTTTAATGCCTTTCATTTGATACACATGTCATACAAACACATTCCAGAGTTTCCCTCGGTTCATTTTCCTACATGGTTATTTTCCCTTATGCTGTCACCATAGCTCTCAACTGAGTATGTAATGTTCGGTTACACCCGAACTTAACCTTCCTTACTTGTTGATATTGCAAATGCAAAATAGAAAAAATAGAAATTTTTTTCTTTTAACTTGTTAAGAACGTATTGACCTGCAATACGAAAACTAGCACTTTCAAATTTTTTTCAAAGATATTTTCTGTAAAAGCACATTCAAGCTAGTTCTCGTATGGCTCGGCGGTACAAGCTTGCAAAGAACCGATTAAATTAAAAAGCAATCTTTGTAGAGGTTGATCTAAAAACGAAAATTATCACCCCGTTCGAAATTCGGTCATTCATTTTGAAAGCTGATCTGCCTTCGTTTCTTATTGGGACTGTATAAATTAGAGGGGGTCAGATGCCAGAACTTCGAAGGCATCAAAGCGGACGATCAGAATTGGTCTTACGGATCGTGGTTAGGCGCTAACAGCGAAAAACGAAAAAAAAAAAATCGGTGGCGATAGTTTTTTGTAGTTAGTCGCCAAACATTGATATTGAATTTCGAGGTTCGAAATGTAAGTCTTCCCAATAAACTTTATATAGTACTACATTAAAAAAAAATGCCTGCCTTCTAAGGACTCAAAATCCGAATCTTCTCAAAAGCGATAGATTAACAGCAACAGCTGCACAAAAAAAGTGGACACATCTGGTAATGCGAGGCAAGAAATGTCCGGCTTTTTGTTGTGCTGAATACCAGTTCGTCATCAGAATTGGCCTAACGAATCACGGTTTAGCACGCTTGGCTAAAGCTGGCCGTGGTTCGGTCTTAACCTCAAAAAAGGAAAAATATATTGCTTCGTTCAAAGACCTGCATGGAAAAAAGTTTGAATAGTTCATTCATACCTTTTTAATTTTTTAAACACAGTAAATAAAACTAATAGAAGTGGGTTAGATTTAGTTTTTCGAAAATCAAAATCTATGTCTTGGAGGCTAACTTCGTAAACTGGGGAAATACTTTTTTGCTCATGGTACAGTCTTTTCAATCAAATTGTTAGGTTCTAATACTCAGCCGAATGTTACATAATAGCGTGTATTGACTCTTCTTTGTGGATATGTTCGTGGCTGAAGCGCATGTTGAGCCTCACAAAACTCTTCTCTTTAATATTATCTATTGAATGGAATTGTGGGGTAAACACTGTTAAATGATCAAAGCAAAAAGTCTAACAGAGAGATAACTGTAAAACAAGTTACATAAGTCATCACTATGAAAATGCGCTTCCTCGGACGCCATCTGGGTAATATTTCAGCCTCTGTGGTATGCTGTTCTGCTGTGGTCGAGAGTTTTCTTCTTCCACAGTCAGGTAAGTCTACTAAATTTTTTTTGAATCGAGAGCAAATATTTCAAGCAGGAAATCCTGACACCGACCGCAGAAAAACCACTTGCTCGGACGCCAACTGGAGTAATAATTAAGTGTGTTGTACGCTGCTCCGCTGTGGTACAGTGCTGACTTCTACCACAGACAGGTAAGTCTTATCACTTTTGTTCTGAACTATTGACGCCAATTTCCAGCAGGAAATTTTGAAAGCCGACCACCTTTCTTTAGAGCTGTACCCATCGTTGCAGCAATCACATGAAGTTGTCGAGGTTTATTTGAACCAATTCTTTGAAGCCCCGAACTATCCATATTGTGGAGTTCATTTCGCTTTACAACGCCGACGGATAGAAGATATACTTGGTGACCTATCCCCGGCCATTGTCAACCATAAGATAACCTGCGGAAGTGACAGACGGGATTCGGTCAGAAGCTGCGTGAGCCACATTCTACTAGCCAACTGATAAGATTGATTCGGTTTTAATGGGTAGGGCAACAAAAAAGAGATGGGTCCCATACTCAGATAGCCTCACAGGTTCAGCATCTACATAGTATCGATGTTTACAATTCCGGTTAATACAATAAGCATTTTCTCCATCCACGAGACCAACTTAGCAAAAAAACAAGTACAAGATGAGAACTTGCCAACTACCAAGCTAACAACTGGATGTCTTATAGTAAATCGTACACATGATATCATCAAAGAGAGTTATTTAGTACTTACGCTCAGTCCGTAAATACAACATTAAGAAATTTATTCCGTATATATTTGCGTGTAAAAGGTTTTCCCCATGTCCATAAAATCTGGTAAGTGCTAACGATATTGTACGAACCCGATATTCCAGTACGAATGCTCAAATTCCTGATGTAAAAATAATATACGTTCCGCCACCCGACTGTGACGAACTGACAAAGGCAGTTTATAACTACAGTATTGTGTGAAAGACTACTAAATTTTAAGAATTCATGAGCTTAACATCGGCTTATAATAATTGAATTTCAATTATTATGTTTTTCTAAGAGAAAATGAAAAGAAAGAAACATTTACTGGCATATTGCGATGGAACCATTTCGAAAACCGCCAACGTAATCATCAGGCAATTTTGTAATGTTATCAAAGGTTTCACCGGGATTCGAACCGTGAATCACACATGGTGAAACTGCAGTTGCCTTTAACCACTAGGCTATCCTGCTGGTATTTGTTTTCATGCTTAATTCAGTTTTTCCCATTTCTACACTAACAACACAATTGAGACATTTTGTCTCTATATTAATTTGTGTGACATGTAGATTTGTTTTTGTAAAGTTCTTCTACTACTAAAGTTACCGAACAGATTGTACCTTTTTTATGCGGCTTCCGACCCAGTAAATCTATTATCGACCAGGTTTTTATTATTTGGCAGATCCGGCGAAGGCCTATGATAACAAAATAAACACGCACTACCTTTCGAAACTGCTTTTGATAAAGCAAAAATGTACCTGTGTAAAAAAATGGGAGACATTCAATCCAATCATCTCGGAACTGATGTCAATCGTATGCAGAGCGGGACAGTTAAAGCTACATTTGAACCCGCAGCACTGAAGAATGAGCTCAAAGGCTGTCACAATTTTAGAACCAAGTTCGCCTAAACACGTTGGGAACGTATTCAAAAGGTCTGCAAAGGGTTGCAAACCCGACACTGGAACGCGCATATATTAGCTGATTATTGCTGGAGCATTCAGGGTAGTGCTCCAGATCAACTCATAAAGGGAAAACTTAAAAGAAAATTTTACTCACTTTAATTGAAAAAAATAAAGTTTATGTATTAAAAAAATTATCTTTATTAAAAACTAATATTTCGGAAACTAGAGCTTCTACATTTGAAATTAGGGTCAAAAATACTTTAAGACCCGTTTACACATGCACTAATCTACAGTAAGTCATCAACAGATAATCTACGCGTTTACATATATGTTGTAACGAATTTCGGGAGATTCCGCTTATTTGAAAGCTGCGAACGCTCGAATCGCTAAACTGTTGAATAAATCACTCCAATATTCTTTGCAATACAGAAATGGTATTTATTAGACTTATTTGGGAGTAGTACAATTATACTTCACAACCAATAGCGTGCTTAAATCAAAACTGATTAGTTATTACTCAGCTTGCGCTGCTTTTATACTCTGTTGCCACGTCCGCATATTTCTCTAAAGGTCTAGACGTTTCACCTTCTAGAACTCTTGTAGATCATGCTTGGTTACCAGCTATATACGCGTATATTTGTAGTTTATAGCCATATGCGTGTGTATGTGTGAGTAACTACTTCGGCTGATAACTACATGTGAGTGTGTGTGTGATATCTCTTCATCGCCTTCTCCATAAGTGCTGCTAGCTTTAACGTGGACATGTATGTATATAAGAGTGGCTGCTTCATGTTATTGTTGTTGCGTGATTATTTTCTAACAGCCTAGTGATCTCAACATTCGCCACAATATGTTTCAACCTAGTTCTATGGTTACTTTCTGGTAAATTTTCATATTTCTCTTTGATTTCGTGCTTCAATGTAGAGATTGCACTCTAGAAGCGTTGTTTTTTTAATGAAGAAAATCGGCATCTCTAAAATTTGTTCATAATTATCGATTATCGCTGGGAAAAATTTATATAGGAAATCTTATTATTTAATTAACGATTAGGAATTAAGTACGCAAATGAAGTTAATCTCGATCTCATTAAATGTAAACTAGATCTAACCATTTTATGTTCACACTCATAACAGTATTTTGAAACTTAGCAATCATACATACATCAGAAATGCAGTGGAGACCAATCACGAACTTTATTTATGATTTATTTTACTGACATAAATGTAAAACCTTCAAACAAATACTGGTATGGGAAAAAAGTAAAAAATCATAACGTGTATTGACAACGTACTGCAAATGTGTGATGTAACAAAAAAATATAAAAGTACATATATATTATTGTAAAACCAAGAAATAAAAATTTTTTTAATTAAATAAAATTTAAATCCAAATATTATTGATACAAAAACAAAATTTTTATTTTATGAGAGGTCGATACATGTAAGTACATTTTCGTGGAATTCGCCTGTTACTTTTGCTTCTTAACCATGGCAAATGGCTCTCGGCAATACACCTTTAGAGACAAGTTTTTTTTACAAGTAACCGTGGCGTGCTACGCCTACCACACCGAAGATCCTCGGTTCACGCCCCGGGCAAAGCAACATCAAAATTTTAGAAAAAGGTTTTTTCAATTAGAAGAAACAAATTTTCTAAGCGGGGTCGTCCCTCGGCAGTGTTTGGCAAGCATTCCGCGTGCATTTCTGCCCTGAAAATCTTTCAGTGACAACTCATCTGCCTTGCAGATGCCGTTCGGAGTCGGCATAAAACAAGTAGGTTCCGTCCCGCCAATTTGTAGGAAAAATTAATAGGAGCAAGACGCAAATTGGAAGAGAAGCTCGGCCTAAAACCCGTTCGCAGGTTTTCGCGCTTTACATTTATTTAACCTGACAAAATGGCCGCGTTAAGCTAAGTTTAACTTTACCAGAACTGAATAACTACTGGTGCTTATTATATTTGGGTATGTTCACCAATTCATTCAGTTGAGTAAGCACAACCAGCCTCAAAATATGCAAAGCTTTTTTATTATTACACAGTAAAAAATGACACAACAATTTTAAAGTGTTTTAAAACGTTTGAAAGTAACGCTAAATATGAACATTAACGAAGGCGATCGGTTTCGATGAGTTAACTCGGTAAGGTTGAAGCATTTTATTTTTTGATATGATTATGGAGTATGAAACTTTCGAAGGCATTAAGCTCCCCGAATAAAATTTAGGCAGAAAACAGTTAGAATGCCTTTCAAACAACCGTTTATAGCGTACGGCATATTACAACCCAAGCTCGGGAAGTTTCTCTGAACTACAAAACAGATATTGATAGCACAGCGCAAGCATACAGACACTTGTTAACAAAAAAGAAACAGTTTAATACTCCTCCTTATACAGTACGAATGTGAAATAATGTAGGTATCAAGTGTTTTGATTAAAATATAAAATTATTGTTTGTTACATTATACGTTTTTATGTTTGTTGTTAGTTCGCCCTTGAAGACGATTACCGATGTGTAATCGAAATATATGGCACAAAATATAAAAACCTTGTTTTTATTTATATGACCTCGAGCCAGCAAGTAAAAAGGTAACATTTAATAGGTCGCTAAACAATCATAATACAAAATAATTTAAAATAAAATACAATAAAATAAAATAAAATTGAATAAAAAAAAAAAAAAAAATTAAAATAAAAATTTTGAAAAAATGGGTAAAATAAGGAAAGTGAATTAAAATTTTGATAAAGTCAATTTTGATCTTGATTAACTTTTTTTCCCAATAACACACTTGGCGAAGATTACATCCCCAGCTATTTTGTAGAGTTTGAAATTGATCGCGCTAAAGCCACGTCTAGCTAGGTTTTTCCCTTGTACTTAATGTACAAAGATAAGCATTTTGTAGCAATGTGGAAAAAATCAACCGATGTAGAGACACCCTAATGTACACATTGGCATTTACATACCGATTTGTTAGCACTTATAATGTGTAGACTAGCTATCGTTAACAGTTTATCAACGACACTGCGGATCGTTTATATCAACCTGATGTAGTAGCAAAGGCGGTTTTCTGTATGATTCATGCCCTAACTGAAATTGTAGTAAGTACCAACAAAATTGTTTGTTTCATCGTCGTGTCCTACTTTAAAATTTTATTGATGTTAATTCTGCTTTCATTTACTTTTCGCATTTTTTGTTTGTTTTGTTTTAACATAAAATCAAACTAAAAAACCCAGTCAGTCAGGCAAGATGAGCATCACTTTAACACAGATACAGAATATAATTTCTTTTATTAATATTTCTGATTCCATATAATTTTGTTTTTACTACAGGATTGAAAACTAAACCATTCACCATAATACTAAAAATCAAAAACGGTAAAAAAAAATCAAAAGGTTTAAAAAATCTAGAAAAAAAATTGTCTGATACTTTTGGTTTAACAAGAAAACCAAAAACTTTAAACTTAATGCACAAATTTTGAACCAAAAAAATTCCTAGAGAGCAATTTGCGGCATCTCAACACGCCTATTGTAAGAAGCTAGGTGTACAGAAGTAGCTCTGCATTCGGTTTTCAAACTTTTAGAGGGATCCCTCGAAAGCAAAGCATTTTTGCGAGGTGTCCTTCTTAACATAGAAAGACCCTAACAGAGAGTCCTGCCAGCGGCAATTAAAAGGGTCCTTGTTAAGTGGCATAACTTTAGGAAGAGTTGAGCCAAAATTAAGAAAAATGAGAGAAGGGGGTCGTCCTCCTTTAGGTGGTGGTAATGAATGTTGTTCTTCAGAATCATGACTGTAGTTGCTTCCAAATGGTGGCTTATGCGAATCACCACATGCTTCTGTCCGGGGTAAATTTCTGAATACACATTCTACAGTGGGTCGGGTTGTTTGAAATATGAATCTTCCTTTAGGGGAGTACCGCTGGTCCATCCGATAGGGTTAAGTACCTTAAGGATATGCTTAACAGCAGGCTGCCGTACAGTTCAATATGGAGGAAAGGACTGGAAGGCTTCGGTTGCTTTGAACAGATTTCGGAGTGCAATAGGCTTACGCTGGATGCTCTCCAAAGGTGGTACATTGGCTGCACTTTATGGTAGCCAAACCGAATTTCTTCCGTGGTGTTCTGGCCTTGTGTAGAGTACTAGACGACTTTGTTTCCATCTCTGTGCGCCGGATTCAACTCAAGTTGACACATTCACCACTCTGGCCTTGTGTAGAATACTATACGACTTTGATTCCACCTCTGTGCGCCGTCTTCAACATAAGTTGACACATTCACCACTCATATTCCCTCAAAGATGGAATGGAGTGAGGAGTTAATATAAAACTTGATTCGGGTGAACCTGTTCACTTATGAAATCAGGCTAGACGGGGTGAAGGGCCTGGGGTGAAGTAGGAAGTGGGGGATTGCTTAATCTCACTTTCAGTGCGACCTAGGTTAGGTTAGGTTAGGTTAGGTGGAAGCTACCATAGTAAGGGAAGCTCACTTGAACAGCGTGAAGATCCGTCCTGATACCGCATAAAATAACAGTGACGTAAGCTATAAATACATAGAGAGTCTTTGCGTAGCAACGATACAATTTAGAATGAGACTGATCTCAACCTTGAATAAATCCTACGGAGATTCAAGTAAGTCGCGACCGAAATACTATCGCCAAGTTCTGGCAAAAGCTGTGCAGCCAAGCATAAAGGGGCTCGATGATTCCACCTCATCATTCTCCATACAGATGCAGCAGGATGGGGCTTTCACTATATTAGTAGCATACAACTACTTTTTGAAACAAATTTTCTGGATGCCTGAGCAAAATGATATACCTGGAAACTGTCGGGCTAATCTCTTGATCCAAGCTGACACTGGCAAACTAAAAGTGTTTGTCGTTGCAGACTTTGGAGAGCCTCTCTACTTGTTTTCTGTTCTGGACAGATGGGTGTTGAGCAAGCTAAGCTTGTCGGGTGTCGAGGTCTTTCTGGCCCGTTTTTGACTCCAAGCGCTGTTAGTAGGGTTTCCCAAAACTCATCTATGTATGGTTATTGGAGTGTTAACAAGGTACTGCCCATTGGAAGTCCATGCGATGCGTCTTTATTTACTGGACCGCCCAAGTTTTGTTAGCTGCATAGAGGAGAGCTAGGTAAAATTATCCAATCCATTTATGCTCCGTTGTTCAGCTTTTGTGTATTAGACTTTGCGGATGAAACTTTCAAGATCGTTGTCTGCCTTATTCGCTAAAAAGTTTTAAGTTTTTGTATGTTATTTGTTTAAATCTGGCGTCTGGTTCAAGGCTGAATACGGAATGAGAGTGTGAGAGGTTCAGTGCGAATATAAGATAAAAATATTTTGGGGCGATTTACATCCGATAAGATTTAAACCGAACTTCTCTTTCAAACTGCTTCGTGCTAGTCCTTAATTTTTCCTACAAACTGACGGTTCAAGACCTAAATTTTTTACGCAGCCACCCAATGGCGGCTGCAAGACATATGAGTTTTTACTGAGAAGCTTTTGGCAGAAATATAATCGAAGTGTTTGCCAATCCACTGCCGAAGGGCGACCCCGCTTAGAAAAACTTCTTTCTAATTGGAAAACTTCTTTATAAATTTGTGGTGCTGCTTTGCCTGATACTTCAATCAAGGACATTTGGTGTGGTATGCGGAGCACCCTACCGTCACGGTGGCCGCGTAAACATGGCATTGTAGCGTCATGTAGTGCCAGCCAACTAAAAACTAAAAATAAAACTAAAAACTAAAATAGCTGGCATCACCCCCACATGCAACCATGCATGTATGCACTTGGCGTTACTGGGTGAAAGAGTCGAATGACGGAGAGAATTCTGATTGGCTGAATCTGCCGTTACTCGACTCTATCACTCCACTGCATCATGCGATTTTACCGCTATGCACTTTTGGCATAGCGGCAGGGCCGCTTTGAAGCGTCAGCATTTTTCTACAGTTTGCAGTTAGAATTGAGCCGGCCGCCGCGTGAGAACAAAACGCTAAAAATTAAGTAAAACTAAAGTGAACCAAATTAGAAAGACAGAAAAACTAAATTATAAAAATAAGAACTTAAAACAATATATATATATATTTGTATGAACAAACCAAAAAGTATATTTTTAAATAAAAGAAACTAAAATGTATTAAAATAGTGTTTTGCTGTGTGTGTGTGCGTGTGGCTGCAAGCCCAAAAATAAGTGGCATCGAAATGCCACTTTACATGGCGACCGTGACACAATCTGCAGATTGTAATATAGTGGAAAACTGGACAGTCTAAAATTTTACAGATGTAAAATGCGCGAAGATTGTAATAAATGTGCTGAAAAAAAAACACTATGAAGTGCCGTAGAGTGAAACCCAAAATGTGTGGGTATATGGCTCATCATTGGACTCCTTTATTGGACCATTTTGACAAAATTCTGGAAGAAGCAGCATAAGTGTGAGAAGGCAAAAGTCTATAGTGCATGGGTCGTTTTAAATAAAGGAAAAATATAAAAATGTTAAAACGAAGAAAAAACTACAAAAAGTACAAAATGAAAAAATTACATAAAAATTCAAAGTCTAAAATTCTTTAAACACAAATTTTTCAAAAAAAAAAAACTTTCAAAGTGAAGAACCATAACTGTATGGACAAATTTAGTAAACACCATTAATTCTGAACAAAAAAAATACCACAAACAATTTTAAGCTAAGTATCTGCAAAACAAATCTTTACGAAATACACACATTAAATTCAAACATTTTTTTTCAACTAATTCAAAAAATTACTACAAAAGCATAAAATCAATAAATTACAAAAATTGTTCAAGTTCGAAATACTGGCGAAAACAAATCAAAATTTCTACTCAAACTACGAAAATTTACTACATTACTTAATATTAAATTGTAACAAATTTCGACATTTTTAACTAAATACATGGAAATTTAACCCTACGAAAAAAAAAAAATGCAAATATGTCATAAATATCACGAAATTTATACAAACTACTTAAAAAATTATCTACAAACAAATTTTCGTAAAACTTTTAAATATAATAAAGCCACGGCAGGTTTGGCTTATATACATATCCATATAGCTGGTGCGTACAGCTAACAAAAGTGCTAAAAAAAAAAAGCCAATCGCATGGTTAACGGCACATAATCACGCCAGAAACCATTTAATATAACGGCGAATAAATAATGGCGCTAAAGCCGTGAAATCAACTTTATCAGCAGAGAAAGGAAAATCCGGAAGAGTAAACGCCGACAGAGGAATCTCCAGCAAAAACAGCAGCAGCGGAGAGTATATTGGCAGCAGTGGAGCACCATGAAAAAGCAGTACCAGACCGGCAGCAGAAAGGGGTAACTGCCGTAAATATACGTATGTAACCATTTATTTCTATTTCTAATTATTCTTACATATATTTCTACCAACATTGATAAAAATTTAAAATTTGCATAATAATTCAAAGTAAACTAAATTTTAAATTTCGGGTTTTGCGTTTTGCCATAAGGCCGATCATAGCAGTAAGCAACTATATATTTTAATGTGCCTACTAATAAATTTCAAATGCCCTATCTATACAAACATTCAGCTATTGATTTGCGTTGCAAATTTACTTGAAACTTTATTGTTTTGGCAATATTTAAATCAGCAACTTTTCGGAAATATTTGAAATTTAGTGGTTATTATAATAATATGGAAATTGCATTAAGCTTATAAAACCGTGAATTTTTGCATATAAATCATTTAGAAATAAGCGTCCAGTTCTTGAAAAAAAAATATAAAAAAAACGCTTATGAAAATAATTTAAAAATTTCCATGTCGAAAAGTTGACAAACAGTTTTTCGTATTTTGTAAACAATTTACTTTCAACAAATAACCTCAACGCCTACGAAATGGTTTTGAGAAAAATTAAAATAATATTGAATTTATTATTATCACAGCAAATCTGTTTCTAAGCCTCTTTAAATCAAAAATTTATTATTTTATAATAAAATCGTCCTCTGATATGCCAGGAAATGAAATTTTTGCCTTCATACATATACAAAAACTGAATTTAATTTGGAAACAATAAAATATTTTCATTCATTTTGTTCGATTGCTATGAGAATTATAAAAACATTTTGGAAATTTTATTAGAAGCGGTGCGTCCGTGATATAATATACGTCATACTTTTCATACCTTCAATATAAAGCGATGTGGTCGTAAACATCGCCGTATATTCGGAAAAATTTTGGTTAGGCTTGTGAAAACAAGTTCGGCACGGAAGGGGGGTAGGCATTTCTCTAGCCTATAATTTAGAGAAAATCCGCAGACCGGATGTTCCTTTGTTTTCAAAAAAAACAAATTATATAATTTTCTTAACCACACTTACCATTTTATAAAATTTATACCAAACGCGACAAATATTAACAGGATTTTCAAATAATACTCGGATTTACAAAATTCTTACCTGATTTACAAAATTTTTTTCTTTTAAAATAATTTTCAATAAAATTACCCTATTTCGAACACATGTCCGATTCTGAGGGCAATTCCAGCGATAAATCAAGCTCTAAAGGAAGGTGTTCATTAGCTCGTCAAGAAGATTTTTTAGGATTTAATGACTCAGATATCGCAGAAAGTAATAATTCAAATTTTCAGTCAGTAATTAATATTATACACACTCAGCCTTCAGCAAATCCGTCTAATAATTCAGACAACCTACTAACTAGCACTTCCAATTTTCATTCAGGAGCTGACTTTTCCAATTTTCACTCTACTTTAAATTCTTCTACTTTGCCTTCAACAAATACTTCTTCAGATTTACAATCGAATAACAATATTTCAATCATGGTAACCTCAGAACAGAAAAAGGTATTCATTATCAGTTGCGCCTCAATTATTAGGGACAACTACAGCGGCGATCCACTGGCATTAGAATCTTTTATCGACAAAATAAAATTAATTGAAGTCTTCTCAGATGAAAATTTAAATAGCACTTTTATTGCATTTTTGAAATCCAAACTTGAGGGAAAAGCACGCGAAGCATTACCAACCGTAATAAATTCAGTCCATGACATAAAGACTGCCTTGAGAAATAGAATAAAACCCGACAACTCGAAAGTTGTTTCTGGTAAAATCGCGTTTTTACATGTCATCAATAATAACTACTCAGACTTTGCTAAGCGCGTTGAAGAACTATCCGACGCATTGGAACGTTCTTTGATTATTGAAGGTATGACACAAGACAAGGCACATGAAATGGCCGTAGAGCAAACAGTGAATGTGTGCAGGTTGAACACTCGTTCAGAATTGGTCAAATCCATCCTGGCTTCAACTACCTTCAGTGATTCAAAAGACGTAGTTGCAAAAATGATTGTTGAACGTAATAATGAAGTTAAGGAAAGACAAGTACTAGCATTCCGTACTCGTGGTAATTGGCAAAGTAGCTTTCGAGGAAATTATAGAGGTAATAATTTCAATAGTAGGTACAACAATCCAAATGCAAGATTCAACAATAACAATAGAAATAACTACAACAATAATAATTATGGGTACAATAATTCAAATAGAGGTAATAATGACAGATATAGCACTAATAGAAACAATCAGCCTAGTAGTAGTAAAAATAATGCTAATAATAATAATAGACGTTCAAATTCGCGAAGTAATGCAAATGTACGCGCTTTAAACGTGAACGACCCTCAGGAGCGAACACTGGGGGATCAGGATCACGATTTAGACAATTAACCGAATCTTCTTCAAAAATATTAAAATCCGTCTACTGCTTGAACCTTAATTATTCAGATTTTATTGAACTCCAATGTAGCGATTCCTACAAACCGTGTACTTTTCTAGTAGATTCTCAAGCAGATATTTCTTTAATCAAAATTTCAAGTTTATCTCAAAATTGTAACTTTAATAGTAATGAAATTATTAATATAACAGGCGTAACAGCCGAAACAAATTCAACTTTAGGAACCCTAAAAACCAAATTAATTGCATATAAATTTTTAATACCGGATACTTTACATGTAGTTAACGACGATTTCAATATACCTTCAGACGGAATACTCGGCAAAGACTTTTTAAAATTAAATAAATGCATTATTAATTATGCAAGCGATAGCATAACTATTAATACCGGATTAGATAAAGCAAATATACCAATTTTACACGGCACAAGCACTGATTCTTTAGTTATTCCTCTGAGATGTGAAGTTTATCGGTTATTTAAATTACCAAAATGCGACAATCCCGTTTTTGTAGACTCACAAGAGATCTGTAGTGGTGTTTTTACGGCAAAGTGCATTGTTGACACAAATAATCCAGTTATAAAAATTTTAAATATTACTGACGAAGTAAAACATGTCAACAATTGCAATATCGTAACGGAAGATATCACCAACTACAATGTCTACAAAATCAATGAAACTTCAAAAGATCAAAAACGCTTAGAGGAATTAACGAAAATTTTGAAAAATCAAATGCCGGGTTATGCTCAAAAACAATTACTAGATTTATGCTTAAAATATGCCGATGTATTCGCTTTAAAAACTGATCGTATGACTTTAAATAATTTTTACGAACAAAGGCTACGTTTAACTGATAAAAATCCAGTCTATATAAAAAATTATCGTTTACCATATACACAACGTGAAGAAATTAATAAACAAGTCGAAAATTTAATGCGAAATGATTTAATAGAACCCAGCTTTTCTAATTATAACAGTCCTTTAATTTTGGTACCGAAAAAAGATCCTTCAGGCCAAAAGTCTTATCGTATGTGCGTTGATTTCAGAGCAGTCAACAAAAAGCTTATCGCAGACAAATTTCAGTTGGCACGCGTAGACGACATACTCGACAATCTTGGCAGAGCCAAATATTTTTCAACTTTAGATCTTTTTTCTGGTTTTCACCAAATACCACTTCATGTTAATTCTAGAGACGTTACATCTTTCAGTACAGATCGAGGAGCTTTTCGTTGGAAAGTTTTACCTTTCGGTTTAAATATAGCACCAAACTCTTTTTCACGTATGATGTCATTAGCATTTTCAGGCATTTCGCCAAATCAAGCTTTTATGTACATTGACGATGTTATCGTCATCGGATGTAGCGAGACACATCACCTCAAAAATTTAGAAAAAGTTTTCGAAACTTGTAGAAAATTCAAGTTAAAGTTAAATCCCAACAGATGCAATTTCCTTCGTTCTGAAGTAACTTTTTTAGGCCATAAATGCACCTTCAAAGGCCTGCTGCCAGATGACTCAAAAATAGACGCAATTAAAAAATACACTAAGCCTAAAGACAAGGACGCTGTTAGGCGATTCGTTGCATTTGCAAATTATTATAGGCGTTTTATACCTAACTTTGCGTCACTGGCAGCCCCTTTAAATCGTCTAAATCGGAAAAAAGTTGAATTTGTTTGGGATGATGCTTGCGAAAATGCTTTCGAAAAATTAAGATTATCATTAATGTCTCCTCAATTATTACAATACCCTGATTTTTCAAAAGAATTTATTATCACTGTAGATGCATCTAAGAGTGGTTGTGGCGCTATATTAAGCCAAAAGCATGGAGATAATGACTTACCGATTTGCTTTGCATCAAAATCTTTCAATACAGCCGAACAGAAAAAGGCAATCATAGAATTAGAACTTTTAGCAATATATTTTGCTATAAAACATTTTCGGCCGTATGTTTACGGTACACATTTCACGGTAAAATCAGACCATAGACCATTAGTTTATCTATTCAATATGAAAGATCCTTCCTCGAAACTCTCTAGAATCAGATTAGATTTATCAGAATACAATTTTACAATTGAATATATTAAAGGAAAATCAAATATTGTGGCTGATGCTCTTTCGCGTATAAGTATAGACGAGATTAAAGATTCGACAAAACACGTTTTAGCCATTAAAACGCGATCACAAACTAAACAACAAGAATTACAAAATGAAAAAATAAGTTTAAATGATACGACCTCTAACGATAATAAAGTACAAGTTTATGATAAATTTTCATACGATTTTTCAAAAAAGATACCGCGAGTAAAATCAACAATACAATATAATAAACATAAGGAGATCTCCAATTTACAAATTTATGCGCATTTAAAACATAAAAAATATAATTTACTTAATATCGTGACTGCTAACGAAATAACGAATTTAGATGAGTTACTTTCGAGGCTGGAAAAAGCAGCCGACAATCACAATATTAAGCAATTAGAATGGCCAAAAAATGATATATATTTCAATAATTTTTCAATTACGAATTTTAAAATCCGCGGGAATGAAATTTTAAAATCATTACAAATAATATTGACGGACCCTGTAGAGACCGTAACAGACAATGAACAGAAACAAAAACTTATGACAATTTATCACGAAGACCCACTGTTAGGAGGTCATTGCGGAAAAAAAAGGTTATATGCCAAATTAAGAACTAAATATTACTGGAAAAACATGACACGTGATATAGCGAAATTTGTGAAAAATTGCAATAAATGTCTTTTAAATAAAGTGAGACCAAAAACAAAAGAAAATCTTGTCCTTACTCCAACTCCCTGTAAACCATTTGATATAGTGATTATCGATACAATAGGTCCACTTCCAGAATCAAACTATGGTAACAAGTTCGCTGTTACTATGATTTGTGACTTTTCTAAATACCTGGTAACAGTAGCTGTACCAGATAAATCAGCAAAAACTATCGCATGTGCTATTTTTGAAACTTTTATATTAACATATGGTACAATGAAAGCCATTAGATCCGATTTAGGGACGGAATACAAAAATGAATTATTCTCGGAATTAACAAAACTTTTAAAAATTAATCATGATTTCTCAACAGCTTATCACCACGAAACTGTTGGTACTGTTGAAAGAAACCATAGAGTCTTTAACGAATATTTACGTGCATATCTAGATGAAACGTATTCAGATTGGGATACGTATTTGAAATATTTTACATTTTTACATAATACTACAAGTAGTTCGGTTTTCGACAATAAATTTACCCCGTTCGAATTAATATTTGGCAGGAAATCTAAAATGCCACATGAATTACAAAAGGAACAAATCGACCCGATTTATAATATAGAAAATTATACAAAAGAGCTAAAATATAGAATGCAAAAATCTCATAAAATGGCAACGAATTTGATTAATAAACATAAAATTAGAAATAAAGAATTATACGATAAAACCACTAAGCCTTTAGAAATTAAAATTAATGATAGGGTTTTAGTAGAAACAGAACCGAGAAATAAACATAGAAATATATATCAGGGTCCCTACATAATAAAGAATATCAATGGACCAAATGTAAACATTTTTGATGAAATTAATAAAATTGAAAAAAACTGTACACAAAAATCGTATACAAAAAATTAATTAAATTGATAGCCGAAAATAATCTTTGCATATAAACCTACTTTAAGAACATGCCAATGAAGGCCAAACTAAACAACCTGTTAATGTTAATTTTTAATACGGCCTAAATTGAAAAAACTGTACATAAAAACCGTATCCAAACATTTTATTAAAATTTATAGTACTTTTAAATTTTACTAATTAATCTTTAAATATGAATATATTTTAAGAATGCGCCAAGGAATGTAACAAAAAAAAATTTTTTTTATGTTAATTTCGATACGAGCTAATTTACTAAATATATGTCACCTAAATAATATAAAAAGATAGCAACTTACTTACGTTAAGTAGTAGTAATAGTAGTAGCTTATACAATAAGCTTACCATACAAGATAAAATATCGGCTCACTTCAAACTAAACTAAATTATCAAAATCTAAAAATTAACTTTTCCTTTTTTCTTTTTGCAAATTTCAATTTTAACTCTTTTTGATATAGCCTAAAGAAGAATGTGGCAAGACTGATCACCTTGCCAAATTCTTCTTTTCCAAAGGGGGATGATGTAGCGTCATGTAGTGCCAGCCAACTAAAAACTAAAAATAAAATTAACAAGTAAGGAAGGCTAAGTTCGGGTGTAACCGAACATAACATACTCAGTTGAGAGCTATGGAGACAAAATAAGGAAAATCAATCTGGGGTAACCCTGGAATGTGGTTGTATAACATGTGTATCAAATGAAAGGTATTAAAGAGTATTTTAAGAGAGAATAGGCCATAGTTCTATGGATGAACGCCATTTAGGGATATCGCCATAAAGGTAGACCAGGGCTGACTCTAGAATTTGTTTGTACGATATGGGTATCAAATGAAAGGTGTTACTGAGCATTTTAAGAGGGAGTGGGCCTTAGGTCTATCGGTGGACGCCTTTTCGATATGTCCCCATTAAGGTGGACCAGGGGTGATTCTATAATGTGTTTGTACGATATGGGTATCAAATGAAAGCTGTTAATGAGTATTTTGAAAAGGAGTGATCCTTAGTTCCATAGGTGGACGCCGTTTCGAGATATCGCCATAAAGGTGGACCAGGGGTGTCTCTAGAATGTGTTTGTACGATATGGGAATCAAATGAAAGGTGTTACTGAGCATTTTAAGAGGGAGTGGGCATTAGGTCTATAGGTGGACGCCTTTTCGAGATATCGCCATTAGGGTGGGCCAGGGGTGACTCTAGAATGTTTGTACGGTATGGGTATCAAACGAAAGGTGTTACTGAGCATTTTAAGAGGGAGTGGGCATGAGGTCTATAGGTGGACGCCTTTTCGAGATATCGTCATTAGGGTGGGCCAGGGGTGACTCTAGAATGTGTTTGTACGATATGTGCATCAAACGAAAGGTGTTACTGAGCATTTTAAGAGGGAGTGGGCATTAGGTCTATAGGTGGACGCCCTTTCGAGATATCGCCATTAGGGTGGGCCAGGGGTGACTCTAGAATGTTTGTACGATATGGGTATCAAACGAAAGGTGTTACTGAGCATTTTAAGAGGGAGTGGGCATTAGGTCTATAGGTGGACGCCTTTTCGAGATATCGCCATTAGGGTGGGCCAGGGGTGACTCTAGAATGTGTTTGTACGATATGGGTATCAAATGAAAGGTGGTAAGGAGTATTTTAAAAGGGAGTAATCCTTAGTTATATAGGTGGACGCCTTTTCGAGATATCGCCATAAAGGTGGACCAAGGGTGACTCTAGAATGTTTGTACGATATGGGTATCAAACGAAAGGCGTTACTGAGCATTTTAAGAGGGAGTGGGCATTAGGTCTATAGGTGGACGCCTTTTCGAGATATCGCCATTAGGGTGGGCCAGGGTGACTCTAGAATGTGTTTGTACGATATGGGTATCAAATGAAAGGTGGTAATGAGTATTTTAAAAGGGAGTAATCCTTAGTTCTATAGGTGGACGCCTTTTCGAGATATCGCCATAAAGCTGGACCAAGGGTGACTCTAGAATGTTTGTACGGTATGGGTATCAAACGAAAGGTGTTACTGAGCATTTTAAGAGGGAGTGGGCATTAGGTCTATAGGTGGACGCCTTTTCGAGATATCGCCATTAGGGTGGGCCAGGGTGACTCTAGAATGTGTTTGTACGATATGGGTATCAAATGAAAGGTGGTAATGAGTATTTTAAAAGGGAGTAATCCTTAGTTCTATAGGTGGACGCCTTTTCGAGATATCGCCATTAGGGTGGGCCAGGTGTGACTCTAGAATGTTTGTACGATATGGGTATCAAACGAAAGGTGTTACTGAGCATTTTAAGAGGGAGTGGGCATTAGGTCTATAGGTGGACGCCTTTTCGAGATATCGCCATTAGGGTGGGACAGGGGTGACTCTAGAATGTTTGTATGATATGGGTATCAAACGAAAGGTGTTACTGAGCATTTTAAGAGGGAGTGTACATTAGGTCTATAGGTGGACGCCTTTTCGAGATATCGCCATTAGGGTGGGCCAGGGGTGACTCTAGAATGTTTGTACGATATGGGTATCAAACGAAAGGTGTTACTGAGCATTTTAAGAGGGAGTGGACATTAGGTCTATAGGTGGACGCCTTTTCGAGATATCGCCATTAGGGTGGGCCAGGGTGACTCTAGAATGTGTTTGTACGATATGGGTATCAAATGAAAGGTGGTAATGAGTATTTTAAAAGGGAGTAATCCTTAGTTCTATAGGTGGACGCCTTTTCGAAATATCGCCATTAGGGTGGGCCAGGTGTGACTCTAGAATGTTTGTACGATATGGGTATCAAACGAAAGCTGTTACTGAGCATTTTAAGAGGGAGTGGGCATTAGGTCTATAGGTGGACGCCTTTTCGAGATATTGCCATTAGGGTGGGCCAGGGGTGACTCTAGAATGTTTGTACGATATGGGTATCAAACGAAAGGTGTTACTGAGCATTTTAAGAGGGAGTGGACACTAGGTCTATAGGTGGACGCCTTTTCGAGATATCGCCATTAGGGTGGGCCAGGGGTTACTCTAGAATGTTTGTACGATATGGGTATCAAACGAAAGGTGTTACTGAGCATTTTAAGAGAGAGGGGGCATTAGTTCTATGGGTGGACGCCTTTTCGAGATATCGACATTAGGGTGGGACAGGGGTGACTCTGGTATGTTTTTGTACGATATGGATATCAAATTAAAGGTATTACTAAGGGTTTTAAAAGCGAGTGGCCCTTAGATGTATATGTGAAGGCGTTCTCGTGATATCCACCAAAATGTGGACCAGGTGATCCAGAAAATCATCTGTCGGGTACTGCTAATTTATTTATATATGCAATACCACTAACAGTATTCCTGCCAAGATTCCAAGGGCTGTTGATTTCGCCTTGTAGAACTTTTTCATTTTCTTCTACTTAATATGGTAGGTGTCACACCCATTTTACAAAGATTTTTCCAAAGTTATATTTTGCGTCAACAAACCAATCCAGTTACCATGTTTCATCCCTTTTTTCGTATTTGGTATAGAATTATGGCATTTTTTTCATTTTTCGTAATTTTCGATATGGTGGTTATGGTCAGATTTCGCCCATTTTTTATACCAAGAAAAAGTGAGCTCAGGTAAGTACGTGGGCTAAGTTTAGTAAAGATATATCGGATTTTGCTCAAGTTATTGTGTTAATGGCCGAGCGGAAGGACAGACGGTGGACTGTGTATAAAAACTGGGCGTGGCTTCCACAGATTTCGCCCATTTTCACAGAGAACAGTTACCGTCATAGAATCTATGCTCCTACCAAATTTGAGAAGGATTGGTAAATTTTTGTTCGACTTATGGCAATAAAAGTATTCTAGACAAACTAAATGAAAATGGGCGGAGCCACGCCCATTTTGAAATTTTCTTTTATTTTTGTATTTTGTTGCATCATATCATTACTGGAGTTGAATTTTGACTTAATTTACTTATATACAGTAAAGATATTAAATTTTTTGTTAAAATTTGAATTTAAAAAAATTTTTTTTAAAAAGTGGGCGTGTTCTTAATCCACTTTTGCTAATTTTTATTCAGCACATATAGAGTAATAGTAGTAACGTTCCTGCCAAATTTCATCATGATATCTTCAACGACTGCCAAATTACAGCTTGCAAAACTTTTAAATTACCTTCTTGTAAAAGTGGGCGGGGCCACGCCCATTGTCCAAAATCTTACTAATTTTCTATTCTGCGTCATAACGTTAACCCATCTACCAAGTTTCGTCGCTTTATCTGTCTTTTGTAATGAGTTATCGCACTTTTTCGGTTTTTCGAAATTTTCGATATCGAAAAAGTGGGCGTGGTTATAGTCCGATATCGTTCATTTTAAATAGCGATCTGAGATGAGTGCTCAGGAACCTACATACCAAATTTCATCAAGATACCTCAAAATTTACTCAAGTTATCGTGTTAACGGACGGACGGACGGACGGACGGACGGACGGACGGACGGACATGGCTCAATCAAATTTTTTTTCGATCCTGATTATTTTGATATATGGAAGTCTATATCTATCTCGATTCCTTTATATATGTACAACCAACCGTTATCCAATCAAACTTAATATACTCTGTGAGCTCTGCTCAACTGAGTATAAAAACTAAAATAGCTGGCATCACCCCCACATGCAACCATGCATGTATGCACTTGGCGTTACTGGGTGAAAGAGTCGAATGACGGAGAGAATTCTGATTGGCTGAATCTTCCGTTACTCGACTCTATCACGCCACTGCATCATGCGATTTTACCGCTATGCACTTTTGGCATAGCGGCAGGGCCGCTTTGAAGCGTCAGCATTTTTCTACAGTTTGCAGTTAGAATTGAGCCGGCCGCCGCGTGAGAACAAAACGCTAAAAATTAAGTAAAACTAAAGTAAACCAAATTAGAAAGACAGAAAAACTAAATTATAAAAATAAGAAATTAAAACAATATATATATATATTTGTATGAACAAACCAAAAAGTATATTTTTAAATAAAAGAAACTAAAATGTATTAAAATAGTGTTTTGCTGTGTGTGTGTGCGTGTAGCTGCAAGCCCAAAAATAAGTGGCATCGAAATGCCACTTTACAGCATTACTTAAATGGCGTTTAACAAAATAGACGGGCTTGGCTGTTCGCCCCAGACGCTTCTGTGTTTCGCGTTTGCATCGATGTCTGTTGTGTTTAAAAGGGGGTAGGAGGGGGTGGGGGTGCAAAATGGGAGCTTGCCGTGAACAAAGCTAATACGCGCATGATGTTGTCAAACAGAGCATCAGCACAAGCTCAAGCCAGCACAAGTTTTGCTGTGGCAACCGTGCAAATTGTTTACATGAAGGGAACAAAAGTCTTAAGCAATGAACTTTAGTGACGAAAAATTTATAAATAATACTAGAAGACCCGGCAGACGTTGTTCTGCCCTAAATTTAGCCTATCTGCATACATTTTAATAAGCTTTTTCCGTCTGACAATGCCTCCCCCTCTTCACTTTTTGCTAATCCTTTTATTCACTCCTCCCTCCGTCTTTTTCGCTTCATCTATCTCCATCTTCGTCTCATTATATCCTTTTCTCAATCTCCTTCTCTGTTTTCTCTTCTCTCAATTTCTTCTCATTATCTGGATCCCTGATTGCCTGTCCCATTGGGTGGTATGTATTTTGTTCCAGTCCCAGTCCCACTCCGAGTCTCAGTCCCAGTCCTAGTCCTAATCCCAGTCCCAGTCCGTCTCTGGATAATATATTACTCTGTATTAAAGCACTCATCAACAGCTTTCATTTGATATCCATATTGTATAAACACTGTCTAGGCATTCACTGGCCCACGTTTTGGCCTATATCTCGAGACCCTAGTCACCCAGGGGCATGAGAATTACCCTCTACTAAAGCACTCATCAACAGCTTTCATTTGTTATCCATAATCTATAAACACGTTCTAGGGGTACTCGGGTCCACGTTTCGGCCTATATCTAGAGACCCTGTACGTCGATCGCAACCAAACCTATGTAGTAACCACCGCGTGAGGTTTACGCAACTTGTGTGAAAGTTTGAACAAAATCAACCAACGCATCTCTTCAAACACCGGCGACCAATTAACACACATTTTAGCCTTTCTTTTTATATATATAGATTTTTATTTTTCACACTTCACTATAATATTAAAACGAAAAGCAGATTTTCGTTGCTTGTGAAATTCGGCTTAAAAATTGCACATGGGATAACTAAAGACTCTCCTGAATTAAAAAATGTCATAGTACCTCTAAATCGCGGGCCCCCTCAGATACTCCGGGCCCGGGGCTAATCCCCCACCTTATCGGTGGGCCTGGTGATGTGCTATACTTGATATCATTCGCTATAATATTTTTTATTGATAAGCCACTTTGTTTAATTAAACACCAACCAATTACACGGAAGTATATCCCCACCACCTGAAAATGTGAGTGCCGGTGCGTATACGTAACATTTTATTATTACGTGTAATCAAATAAAAAAATTTGCAATAAAATAATACTGCGACTGAGATATAACCTGTCCTATTCATTTCAAGTTAGATCGAACTACACACGGGGTGTAAAACAAATTGAAAATCAGTTAAGTAGTTTAGGAGTCCATCGCGGTTAAACACAGTGATAGTACGTGATTTTTATATATTAAGATGTACATATATTGCCTTCATGAGTTAATGCATGTGCATTAGACTGCGTCGATTTATTAACCGATACCGCGACATCGATTTTTCGATAGGATTTGGGCTCAGGAAAAAAAGTTCCACTACGCATACCCAAAAAAAACTTTTCGAGCCTGCGAAATCTCATTTTTTGACTATTTCTCGACTTTGATTTTTAAGGTTCTCATCATGACCTACTAAAAAAAAATTTATTTGATTGTAAAATTTTCATGTATACCCTCCGACCTAAAAATGTCCGCTAAAAACGTTGGCGATAACAGTTTTTTGAAAAAAAAAATAAAAATGAAAAAAATGTCCGCTAAAAACGTTGGCGATAACAGTTTTTTGAAAGAAAAAAAATGAAAAAAAAAAAAATGTCCGCTAAAAACGTTGGCGATAACAGTTTTTTGAAAAAAAAAAACTGTCATCGCCAACGTTTTTAACGGACATTCTTGGGTCGGCCAGGGTATACATATGAAAATTTTTTAGTAGGTCAAGAAAAAAACCTCAAAAATCAAAGACGAAAAAAAGTTAAAAAAATGAAATTTCGCAGGCTCGGAAATTATTTTTTAGGGTATGCGTAGTGGAATTTTTTTTTCTTAGCCCAATCCTATCGAAAAATCGATGGCGCGATATCGGTTAACTTTCGTCCATACAAATCGACCCACCCTAATGTACATACATACATTTAACATACTTTTATATATTTGTTTACTAAGAAATACAAATGGGTTTTCCAATATATTGGGAATTCTATTTCGAAAAACAAAGCACTATTATCGCTTAAGTTAAACAAATTGCATTCATACTGAACATGGGTGTGCGCTTGCGTGATAAAGTAAATAAATCGAGCAAATATACGTACATACACATATACATATGTTGAGCTTATAAGCTTAGTTTTTACCACCTAATTGTACCAAACAATAGATGTCACCTACTAATGACCGTGAAAAATTTTAAGTGCAACAGGTGAAGGTAGTTCACGCCAAGTCTGGTACCGTAATTAACAAATATGACATGCAACAGAAAGTTTTGAATAACACACAGAATAAGATGTTGCATATTATATCTAGTATTATATTCCCACAATATTCTATTGAAAGATATATTCAATGCACGAACTCAAGCCCGTAAAGCCCTAAAGGTAAACATACAAATATATAATACTATATTGTATCTATATATTTAACAATTTTACACGCCCACATTACTTCAACGCATCATTGGCAAAAGACAACTTACAAAAGCGCAAATGTGTGAACTGAAAATGTTAATGAAGAATAGGAAAAAATGTGTAACAAAATCGAGAGTATAAACTGACACGAAAAGACCGTGTGCCATATGGTAAAAGTGGTGTAGCAAATTGCTACTATATATGTAGGTATGTGTAGATAAATATATACACATAATAGCACGTGAAATCCAATGACTGCCCTTTAGCAATTTATCAGTTCGTGTATAAAATGTACTCTCACTTTCTGTGAAGAGAATTAGATTTTTGGAGCCAACAGATGAGGAGAAACAAAAAAATTTATTGCGATATACCTTCAAGAAGATTAGACCGGGCACCTCGTCTAATATATCAGTTCCTATGCCGAGGACTGCACGATTATGGCCACCATTTAATTGATGCATAAGCTATCTCCGTGATCTCTCTAGTTTATTCACCTCGCACAACCTGGCATTATCACCGGCAAAATCCACGGCCACTCTGTTTACGACGTCGAAGGCACAGATGACGCATATATTGGACCTTCACGTCGATGGTGTCACACTACCGACTGTAAGTCACCCAAATTTCTTAGGGGTAACGTTCGATAATACTCTGACTTTCAAGCCACTTGCCGGCAGCACTTGAGGAAAAGATAAAGAAACGTTGCTAACCACGTCACCAGCTTGGTCACCTGGTCTTAAAAACACATACCGGAAAAGGCTGCACGCCTGTCATAATGCAGCTATCAGAACTGCCACTGAATGTCTCCTTATGACCCCCGAACACCACATACATAGAGAGGCCAAAGAGCTCAAAATTAAAGAGCACAACGAAATGCTGCAGTTTTTGCTAAATTGTCATAAACTAGGTCATCATAGCAAACAACTGCTTGAACTAACACCTCCTCCACGGGGATTAAGGGAACATCTACTTAAGCACAGTGACGAGATCCGGCATCTGCCAACACAGCCGCTTGATCCAGAAAAGCATAAGCAGGCCCTAAGCAAAATTTACACAGAATCGCTTAACGCTTTTGCCAAGACGCGCACGGTGAACCCTGTTATTAATATGCAATATCCTACCCTTGCAGAAGAAGAAAGCAGCACTACCAAGGGAGACACGAGTCACCCTGGCTGTAACAAGTTAAACACATACTTGTTCACAATCAACCACGACATACGTAATGTATTTCCTGCATGCGATGACATCAACCATCCTTTCATTTGTAATGTGTAACCTACGGCTCTAACACCAAGCTCCCTATGGTCCGCTCCTGTTGAAACAGCCAGTTTCCTATGACTCCCGTTAGAGGGCTTTGATTACAAGTTTTGAGTGGTCGTGCCCATTGAATGGGGCGAAGCACTGTTAGCACAACAACAACAATATGTCTTGAGTTTCTTATATACTCAGCGTGCTTTGCACATAGATTATATTAACTTTGATTGGATAACGGTTCGTTGTAGAGGTATAAAGGAATCTAGATAGATATAGACTTACATATATCAAAATCATCTATATCGAAAAAAAATTTGATTAAGCCATGTGCGTCCGTCCGTCAATCCGTACATAACACGATAACTTGAGCAAATATTGAGATAACTTCATCAAATGGGCTTATCTGGACCCAGAATATATTGGTATTGAAAATTAGCGAAATTGGACGATAAGCACGCCCACTTTTTCGAATTGGAAAATTTATAGAAATGAAAAAATGAGATAATTCAAAAACGAATACCGCTAAGCTAATGAAATTTGGTATGTGAATTGGCTTTATGACACAAAATACAAGTTTCAAAAAATTTTGGAATATAGGGTTCGCAACACTCACATTTATAAGAAAATTTGGAAGTTTAACAAGCCGTAAGTAGAAGGCTGTTAAAGATATCACATTGAAATTTGGTAGAGAAACTATTCCTGATAAATAATATATACTTAGAGAAGATGATTAAAATCGACTAAGAACCACCCCCACTTTTATTTAAAATATTTTTAAAAGGGTCGTGGACGAAAGAAATAAATTATATCTTTGCAAAAGGAGCTTTATATCAATGGTGTTGCATTTTGCAAGTGAAATTATAACAAAAAAATTAAATTTTTGAAAATGGGAGTGGCACCGCCCCTTTTATGACCAACCGATTTTCCATGTTTCGGAAGTATAACTCGAAGAAAAATTAACGGATCGTAATAAGATTGGGTGCATATTTTGACGAATATTAGCATCACTAAGCTGCTACTAAGTAAATGCACAACAACAGTAAAGCAGACACTTTTATGTAGAAGGCGACGAAGAGATGTCTCATCTCACACACCCCCATGTAGTCATCAGCCGAAGTAGTTACTCACACATACACACGCATATAACTGAAATTTTCAAGCAGAAGATACAACAATTCTAGAAGGTGCAACGTCTAGACCTTTGGAGAAATATGCAGATCAGGTAACAGAGAGTATAAAAGCAGCGCAAGCTGACGAATGACTAATCATTTTTGATTTAAGCATGCTATTAGTTATGAAGTGAAGTCTAATTAGAAGTACTCCCAAAGTAATCTGAATAAAGACCAATTTGCAATACTGAATATTGGAGTGATTTATTCAACAGTTTGGCGATTCGAACGTTAGCAGAAGGTGCAATAATAACCAGGATTTCCCTAAATTCGTTACAATATATTTTCCTTATAGCAGGAAATATTTCTAGTAAAACTGGACGGGATTGGTTAAAGACCACACCCACGGTTATATAAAAGATGTTCAAAAGGGTCGTAGAGTAGGCTTATAAGTTATACCTTACCGAAAAAAAGTTTTGTATCAATGATATTTCACTTACCAAGTTTTATTATAAGAGGAAATGGGAAGACATTTCTTTTTTATGGGCGGTGCCACGCCGCTATTCTGATAAAGCATTACACAACATTTCTAGAGCCTCAAAAAAAAATCCCCTGTAACAATATGCCAATGAAGGCAAATTTGTTCACTTTCAAAGGTCTAGGGATATATCCCAGCTTGGGGCCATTCGCTTAAATGGAGTCCTTTTTGAAGTTCTATAGAAATGATTATATCATGGGTGAAGTACTTAAGTCATTAAGTGGTAGTTGTGCTGTTTATGGTAGTAGTAGAAGTGGTAGTGGTCGTGGTAGTTGTAGGTAAAGTTGTATTGGTAGTAGTAGTGAAAATGGGTATGGTAATGGTAGTGGTGGTGATAGTGGCTCTGATAGTGGTAAGGCAATGATAGTGGAAACGCTACCGATAGTGGTAATGCTGGTAGCAATGGCGTGGGCAACGGTAGTTGTTGCGTTGTGCTAATGGCAGAGGTAGAGGTAGTGGTAGTAGTTGTGGTAGTGGCGGTAGTAATGGTAGTGGCAGTCACAGTGGTACTAGAAGTTGTAGTGATAGTGGTAGTGGAACTGGTAGTGGCAATGGTAGCGGTGGAAGGTAAGGGCAGTCATAGTGGCGGTGGTTGTGGTAGAGGTAGTGACAATGTGTGTGGTGGTGGTGGTGGTTTTAGCAGTAGTGGTGGAAACAGTAGTGGTAGTAGCAGTAATAATAGTAGTGGGAATAGTATAGGTCGTGGTAGAGATAGTGAGTATGGTAGGAGCAGTGGTGGTGGTAGTGTTAGTGTTGTGATAATGGTAGTGGTAGTGATAGCGATACTTGTAAGAGAAGCAATAGTTACTTGGAAGTATTAATGGTGGTGGTAATGGAATTTCTGATGGTAGAGGTAGTGCTGGAAGTTCTGAGAATATTATTGGTACTGGAATGATGGTAGTAGTGTTATTGGCAATGAGAGAGCGTAGAGTGAAAGCAGATATGTAAGTGATAATGGTGGAAAAAAGGTGATGGAAAAGGAGACTGGGTGAGAGATGGTGGAAAAGAATGCGAGGAACGAATAAGAGATGGAAGTGTGGAAAATTTGTAAATGCAAGAATGCCAAAATTCGCGTAAAACGAAATATGCCAGGTCTGCTGGTTTAACAAATAACACAAAAGTGCATTGAGAAATGCATTTGATTGATTTCTCGAACACTTCGTGAGAATAAGTTTAACGAATAATGCTTCACTATAAGCTGTAAAAGCATAAAACCCAATTCAAAGTCATAAACGCAGTCAAATTTTTACCAGAAACAATAAATAACCGAATGGTGGCGTTAGCAGTTATTTCGAAGCTTATAAACAGTTGGAAACAGCAAAAAGGCGAAGCTAACAATTGCGCCTGCGCAAAAGCTTAACGCCATAAGTCAGGGTCACATGCGCATGCGCAAGCTGAGCTTATACAATAACAACTGTGAATACATAGAGCGCAACCAACAAAGCGGCAACGACAAAATTCAAAGTAATTTTGCCGTAAAATTCAGTTGGTAATGTGCAACAGGCGACAACGGTAGGTGTTCGAGTATGGTGCGCTAAATATGAAATTGAAACAAACAATTGTCTAAAAAAAATTAAAATCGATAAATATTTATTGATTGTGTATGCAAATAAAAAAAATTAAATTTCGATAAACTACATAGTGTTTGTTAATGAATTTTTGATGGTACAATATAGCTTGGAATTTACAACAACAAAAAATATAACGTCAAATATGCGGCCAAATTATAAAAGTTGTTGACGGTGTAGTTAAAGTAGTTAAAAAAAAAGGAATTTTAGTTGTGATGATTATTATTTTTGCATTATTGTAATATAAAGCTGATGAAAATAATAGTTGCTTATACAAGTGCGTTAAATTTTTTATGATTTTTTTTGTTTGAGTTTTTACAACAACAAGTAAAAATAAAAAATAAGCGCGAAATTATAGTAAACTTAAAAGTTTATTTGACTTTTAAATTGGCTCATTGCAACGAAAATAGCAACAATATTGGTTGCTCCATAGATTATTGCATCAAATAAATAAACAAAGTAAAATAAGTGAACAAACAAAAAAGTTGCAAAATTATTAAGCAAACAAGCTCGTTATAAATTAAAGCAAATTCGAAAAACAAACAAATAATAAAAATCAGAGTTTAAGTGCTTAAAATAATCAACGAAGTTAAATTTAGCAGCAAATCACTTTCATTTTCATTGTCAACAACAAACAAATCGACTCAAACGCGCATCCAATGAAGGCCAAAATGAAGAGCTCGTACATTCATTACACACACATATGCACATGACCAGCTTAAGAAATCAACAAACTACCAACTAAGCAGTTAAGCTTTTATCTAAAATTACCACATTGAATTTTGCTTTATTGGTCAGCCGGTTTGCAAAAAAAAAAAAAAAAAAACTTGCTGCTTGGAAGTACCCAACAACAGCTGGCTAATTTAGTGTTGTGGATTTTCAAAGCAAAACCAAAAAAGTGCAATAATCTCACAAATCTCTTCCTGCAAAACAACATTTTCATTTATCGTTTAATACTCTAACTCCATTCACTATTGAGTAATAGTGAAAATATTTTACAAAAAAAAAAAAAAATTTGCTGCTTGGAAGTACCCAACAACAGTTGGCTAATTTAGTGTTGTGGATTTTCAAAGCAAAACCAAAAAAGTGCAATAATCTCACAAATCTCTTCCTGCAAAACAACATTTTCAATTATCGTTTAATACTCTAACTCCATTCACTATTGAGTAATAGTGAAAATATTTTACAAAAAAAAAAAAAAAAAGCACAAAACAAAAAAAAAAACGAATACCATCAAAAAAGTTGAACAACTTGTAGCAGCGCGAAGCAACTGTTAAAATTGCACAAAACGGCATCTTTTAAAAACCAGCTGAAGCTTTAGACCAAATGCGCTTTGTCACAACAAATTTACTATTCATATGTGTTGGTAAGTAGCGTCTCCAGACGCATTTACTTTTCTTATACTTTTTTTTTTTTTTGCTTTACTCCTACCTACTCTTACTACTGCCTTAAATGCAACAAGGTCCCAATTGTTGACTCAGGCGTAACACTTGGCTTACATAATTTTGTATTACTAAAGAAACCTCGAAAGTTAATAAAAGGCAAAATTTACATATTTCGCTTTACACCCACATTTCAGTCACACTCGCATATACTTTTGAGTGCGTTTAAGCGCCCGGTATAGTCGTTTTCAATATTTTTGAGCTACTAAATAAATAAAATATTGGAGCTAATAGCCTTTATTTGTCAAATCGTATTCCTTACCCAATAGCAGAAGCAGTTTCAAGGCCAAATGTTTCAAAGCGTCACCAACTACCATTTAGCTTTTCACTTCATAACAAAATACTTAAGCAACGAACCTGCAGGTTTATTTCACTGAGGCAATACGTGCAGACATTGTTCCACAATAACTTTGGTATATCTGCATGCATTTTAAGAAGTTTTTATTTCATACTCTTCTGCCTACGCTCTCCTTTTTCGTCTTCCAGTCATTTGCTCCATATTCATGGTGGTCATATCATTTGTTCCCCTTGCTGGGTTAGTTCTGTAACATTTCCCGAAACCTACGGGAAGTACCTTAATTAATCGCTATGAGTACAAGAACTCGAACTGGAAGTGATTTTTTTAGAATCGTTCGTTCTCTTCAGCCTCGGAATATTTGATCATCTTTCGATAACAGTGAGTTAAGTCAGGTTGAACAATAAATACCTGACATTGACTGAATGTGTCTATGGTGTTACCAGAATTTGTTTGACGAGCAAACGGAAGAATCACAATCAGGTGCCAGGATATATGTTATAGAATAACTCCGTCCTCTTGGCAAATATTAGCAAACTTCTAGGATCCAGCTTAATTGCTGCCTCGAGATCTGGCAATTCTGCCGCCTCTAATAGCTGCAGCCTTCGTCTGGCGAGAGCAGTACACGAACTCAGAACGTGCTCAACCGTTTCTTACTGCAGCTCACACTTCCTACAGTTGCTGTTGTTGACGAGGCCTAACTTAGGGGATTCAAGGGGTTGTGTAGCGCAATATATAGCTTCTCCAACCCAATTGTCAACCTCACCTTCGAGCGGCGAATCCCGTTTCACTAACAGACGAGGCTCTGGCGACCCCAAGCTCCTCATGGAACTTGGGGTGGGAAGGGAGGGATGGCCTGAAGGTATAATGTGGCCATATAAATCGTTCCCGAGATGGTCGGGCCAGCACCTTAATGGTGCTGTGTTACCGGAGCGTATCGGATCTGTATCCGACAAAGGACCATCACATCGATACCACTCCCCAAAGCCTTCGGGGAGTAACTAATCGCTACAACAACAACAACAACAACAACAACAACAGGCCTAACTTATAAGCATGTGACGCCAGAAGGCAGTGTCCAGTCAGTATTCGCATTAGTTTTATCTGTTCAGAGTTATGAGCCACTTTTGCCTTGCACATGATCTTAGAAATTTTGCGGCCTAGCGCTTTTGTCAACGCCTTTCCTGTTTGATGGATCATATGCAACTCTTGTCTCCTTTTGATTTCTCCTAAACGGATTGAGATGTCTAGCGTGGACCCAGTGAGTGTTGTACCCTCCTTTGCCAACTCATCGGCCTTTTCGTTACCTGCTATTCCTTTATAACCGGGAACCTGGGTAAAGATGTGCGGAGCGAAGTTTTTCCAAAGCTTCTTTTCGTTCCAAAGCTCTTCTCGATGATGTACTGTGTGAGGTTATTGCCTTAATCGCAGCCTGGCTATCAATATATATATTGACACGACTGCAGCTTAAGCACGACTCCTCCAGAATTTCTGCTGTTTTCTTCACTGCTATGATTCCCGCCTAATAAACGCTGCAGTAATCTGGCACCCTGTAGGATCTACTTATTTCTGGGTCAACATAGGAAACAGCAGACTCAACCCATTCCATTAATTTGGAACCATCCGCATACATGTGTGTAGTATGGCTCAGGCAAGGGACCACCATAACCGTAGGTACAATTTCATATTTATTGATAGAAACGGAAAGGAAATAAATTTATTGCAATTTTTTTTATAAATTTAGCTTTATTGGCGCATATTCACATTTCAAATAAAAGAGTCTTGCAATTTCCAAAAAGCTCGACTTAATTTAGACCCATAAACCATAACTGTGCGCCATTGTGTTGGTGGCTTTGTTTGATTGAAAGGAAAAAGATGAAGAAATGTTGTCGTCACAATCAATTGGCGCCTAAACGTCTAGGTGATTTTGAAGATGCGTAAAATGTCAGGCTAACTATCCCTATTTCAAAACATAACGGATACCAATTGCGAACACAAAGAGATATCAAGTCTTCTTGGCGGAGGTTTCCCCCTTAATATGTTTACAGATATGGGTGTCGATAGGAATACTTTCTGTGCCTTAGCCTCTTCATGCCGTCACATTACATGACGTAGCGGTTGGCATCACCATAAATCGTCGGCAGGACCTTTCTCTCGAACAGACCAAAGAACCAATTCGAATATCTTTAAATAAAAAGTCTTTGCTCCTTGAAAACCAAGTTCGTTTTCTCTACTACAAATAAATTAAAAAAAAAACGCAGAAAGTATGATATTTGCGTATGTTATTGTTGCTGTAGCGTTAAGGACACTCCGCGAAGGCCTTCGGGAGTGTTATCGATGTGATAGCCCTTGATTTTGCCAAATAGCACCAGTTAACGACTTTGCCTATGACTTAGATCAGATGAGTTTAACTTTACATTTTAATTAAGACTATGATAGATGGTAAAACATAAAAAAACTACAGCTCACTTTTAATGATCTCGACTATCGGCTTGCCTTTTTAATAGGTCTTTGTTAAATTTGAATTTAAATGTCAAACATTTTGGAATATAACACAAATTTGCACGATAGAAGAAATATCGGTTTGAGGAACTTTTTAATTAATCTTGGTTATCTGGATGCTGTAGCCACAGAGTGCAACCAAAACGCCTTTGATATCGAAGTGTCAACACGTTATCGAATCAAAAAGACCCGATACACAAAGTGTTGTTGCTGAATTGACAAGTATGCACTGGCAAGTTTGACGTTTATTCTCAAATTTTAAAGTAATCAAGTAAAGACGGGACGGGCTGTGCCGAAGATTTCATACCTTTCATAAATGGGGCTGAAATGGGGCTGAACAATAATCTTATCCCATTCGTAATATCCAAATAACCGGCTGCATAAGATATCAAATATATAGTGAACAGATGTACATACCTAAGAAATTTTTAAAATAAATAAAAAATAAAAAATTGGTAGGTACTTTGTGTCACGATGCAAAGTTTCACGTTTTTTGTGGTCTGCATGAAATAGCTATGACAACGAAAATCGTATCTTAAAAATATATAACGCAAACGTAAGTATTTGATGAAATTTGAAGCTTCTAGCCGTTAAAAAGCGGGCAAAAATGACAGTTTATATGTATGGGGTATATAATATATATATCACCGATCTCTTTGAATTTGAAGCTTCTAGCTGTTAAAATGGGGCAGTAATTACGAAAAGCTTCTTATCTGAACAATCGGTTGTAGGGGATATATGCTATATATACGACCAATCTCATCAATTTTTTTTTTCAGACAACAATATGTGCAATATACGAAAGCATATGGTAAAGTTTGAAGCTTCAATCTGATAAATTGAGGAAGATATGACAAAAATCCTCTTTTTCTGAGAAATCGGTTGTATGGGGTATATATGCTGGTCCCATTCGGTTCCGACAAATGTCTAATCAGACACCTTAATACACCCGCTAACCAAATTTTATCAAGATATCTCAAATATTTAGGGACTAGTTTGCGTACAAACAGACAGACGGGCATGGCTAAATCAACACACCTCTTCATCCTGATCATTTCGGTAAATTTATTGGTGTATCTATCTATTTTCCTTTAAGGACTTACAGTTAATATACCATTTCTTTTTCATGAAAGGTATAAAAAGAAGTTAAAACTGTAAAGTCTTTAGCGCAGATTTTCTTTCAATTTTGTAGCGATAAAGACACTCCCCGAAGCATTTTTTGGGAGTGTTATCGAGCTTGATGGGTCTTTGTCTAATATAGATCCGGTACGTTCCGGGAACAAGCACCCTTAAGGTACAAGCCAGAGATCAACAGCCACCTTTGTATACCCTTAACTTCATCCTCTCACCGCGGGACTAGATTGCGAGAAGAATATCACAACTAACAACTACATTACCAAAAAGAACAAAGACACAGTTGATATGATTGGCGTTCATCTTAAAATAATCCACTTCTAAAAATAGCACCAATATGACAATCTCATTCATTCACAGGTTGAAGACCGCTGCAAAGAGGTTTTAAGAACAAAATTAGCATTTGGTCAACTAATCAAAATTTAGCGCAGAAAAGAGGGCAAATGACTTACCAAAAGATGAACCGAAATATTCCTCATTCTTCCTAATGACCTCTTAGACGTATTTGCGTTTTGAAAGGGATACTGTTATCAGATTGAGATCAAATACTAAATATCATCCTACAAAATCTCCGAGACAGAGGTATATGAATCTAATTAATTAATCAAAGGTACACACGTTTTAAGAACCACCTACGACTAAACCAGTTAAGACGCTTTCAAAGCAAAATTAAAATGAGCACGATGCAAATTGGAAGAGAATCTCGACTTTAATCTCCTCGGAGGTAAATCGCGCAAAAATATTTTTTTATAGACAGATCTTTATTTTTACCCTAATGCAACACTATTTACCCGCACCAGTTGGAACCGAAATTTATAAGTGCTATTTTTGATCTTGATTTCTATGGTCGCTAGTTCTTTTTTTAATTTTTTTTACTATTTTCTGGACTCTTTGACTCGGATCGTATTTGAGATGAGTTTCTATACGGGAAGTGAACCAACCTACTCCAAAATATGTATGATGCGATTTGCTCGAAATTGTGTACTTCTCTTCGAATAAGTATAGAAGCATAGAAAGAAAAGCAGATGGAGGTAGATGAGAGGGCGTAGAGAAAGAGGAGGCTTAGAAAAGGGGGTATATATAAGAATACAATGATGAAAAGGGAGAAAGAGGGGAATAAAGTGGATCTTCTAAAGAAAGTCTGGTTTCTGAAATAGGTTTTTCTGTGGCTGCAACGCGCCGGGTAATAGTAACTGAAAAACTTTTATATTAGTAGTGTTTCTTACATATTGTAAGATATGGTATCATGCTCTACAAGTCACTTATCGTACCCGTCTGATATATAGCGCAGAAGCACGGACCATGACAACATCAGATGAAGCGGCTCTGGGAGTGTTCGAGAGAAATGATTTATGGATCTCTACGCGTTGGCGATGGCGGGTACCGAAGCAGATTTAACGATCAGCTTTACGAGCTTTAGGCACACATCAACATAGTCCAGCGAATTAAAATGCAGCCGCTACGCAGGCTAGGTCATGCTATGCGAATGAAAGGTTACGCTCCGGCAAAGAAAGTGTTTCTATCGGAACACGCCTATGGAAGCAGAGCTATAGGGCGGCCCCCACTCCGTTGGAAGGACCGGGTGGAAAATGATTTAAGCTCCCTTGATGGGACCAATTGGAGCCAGTTGGCAGAGCAAAGAAACAACTGACGCGCCTTGTAGGACTGCTATAACCGTTTAAACGGTTAAGCGCCAATTAAGTAAGTAAGTAAGATATGGTATACTTTAGAAGACTCAACTAGATAATCTACAATATTTACAAGAAACAAAGTAATCACACAGGTACAACAGACAAACAGATAACAACAAATAAACACAAAACAAAAGAGATTAAACGACTAGAAATACTGACTTTTACCTGCCTCAATCAGCCACACAAATCGATCAGTAAAAACCATCTTCGGTTCTGAATGAACACACATCACATACACATAAATATACACAAACATCCATTTTGACAATACCTGCTCATGTACCTAGGAACTATAAGTACAAGACAAACGACAACAACAGATCAGAACGAAAATCTACACTGATGATGGCACAACGCCGAAACCGGTTTGTCTCGAAATCAAATTCGATAAGGGATGCCTGAAAATCATTCCAATAAACATCATTTATCCACGCTGTCGGAAAATCAACAATACAAAATAAGTCACTCAACGTTTCCTCATTTTGTCCAGCCACATAAGTTAGCACCTACGGCGCGCTTATTAAGACCAATCGATTTGATTAGAATACGCCAAAAATAGTTCTATTGCTAGAATTTTCGAATTAAAGTAATCGCAAGATAAGTAGTTGCCTTTTATGACGCCTTTTTGACTTCGAAAGGTTTGGACAAGTGATTTCAAACTCTGATGGAGCCTTTGGTGTTGTTCAACTATACTTGCTACATTCCTATAAGCTTTAGATTGAACTCAAATTCAGACTACACAAGAAAACACAACAATGTAAGTGCATCAGCATTCCTAAATTTTTTTTTTGTAAAAAAAATTTGTGCATAAAAAAAATCTCACAAACAATCATAATAAAAACAAGTAAGGAAGGCTAAGTTCGGGTGTAACCGAACATTATATACTTAGCTGAGAGCTATGGAGACAAAATAAGAGAAAATCACCATGTAGGAAAATGAACCTAGTGTAACCCTGGAATGTGTTTGTATGACATGTGTATCAAATGGAAGGTTTTAAAGAGAATTTTAAGAGGGAGTAGGCCATAGTTCTATGGGTGGACGCCATTTAGGGATATCGCCATAAAGGTGGACTAGGGCTGACTCTAGAATTTGTTTGAAAGGGTGTTAATGAGTATTTTAAAAGGGCGTGGGCTTGGTTCTATAGGTGGATGCCTTTTCGAGATATCGCCATAAACGTCGACCAGGAGTGACTCTAGAATTTGTCTGTACGATACGGGCATCAAATGAAAGGTGTTAATGAGTAGTTTAAAAGGGAGTGGGCCTTAGTTCTATAGGTGGACGCCTTTTCGAGATATCGCCATAAAGGTGGAGCGGAGGTGACTCTAGAATTTGTTTGTACGATATGGGTATCAAATGAAAGGTGTTAACGAGTATTTTAAAAGGGAGTGGTGGTAGTTGTATATGTGAAGGCGTTTTCCAGATATTGACCGAAATGTGGACCAGGGCGACCCAGAACATCATCTGTCGGGTACCGCTAATTTATTTATATATGTACTACCACGAACAGTATTCCTGCCAAGATTCCAAGGGCTGTTGATTTCGCCTTGTAGAACTTTTTCATTTTCTTCTACTTAATATGGTAGGTGTCACACTCATTTTGCAAAGTTTTTTCTAAAGTTATATTTTGCGTCAATAAACCAATCCAATTACCATGTTTCTTCCTTTTTTCGTATTTGGTATAGAATCATGGCATTTTTTTCATTTTTTGTAACTTTCGATATCGAAAAAGTGGGCGTGGTCATAGTCGGATTTCGGCCATTTTTTACAACAATACAAAGTGAGTTCAGATAAGTACGTTAACTGAGTTTAGTAAAGATATATCGATTTTTGCTCAAGTTATCGTGGTAACGGCGGAGCGGAAGGACAGACGGTCGACTGTGTATAAAAACTGGGCGTGGCTTCACCGATTTCGCTCTTTTTCACAGAAAACAATTATCGTCCTAGAGTCTAAGCCCCTGCCAAATTTCACAAGGATTGGTAAATTTTTGTTCGACTTATGGCATTAAAAGTATCCTAGACAAATTAAATGAAAAAGGGCGGAGCCACGCCTATTTTGAAATTTTCTTTTATTTTTGTATTTTCTTGCAACATATCATTACTGGAGTTGAATGTTGACATAATTTACTTATATACTGTAAATATATTAAATTTTTCGTTAAAATTTGACTTTAAAAAAAAATTTTTTTTTAAGTGGGCGTGGTCGTTCTCCAATTTTGCTAATTATTATTAAGCATACATAAAGTAATAGGAGTAACATTCTGGTCAAATTTCATCATGATATCTTCAACGACTGCCAAATTACAGCTTGAAAAACTTTTAAATTACCTTCTTTTAAAAGTGGGCGGTGCTACGCCCATTGTTCAAAATTTTACTAATTTTCTATTCTGCGTCATAAGCTCAACTCACCTACCATGTTTCATCGCTTTATCCGTCTTTGGTAACGAATTATCACACCTTTTCGGTTTTTCGAAATTTTCGATATCAAAAAAGTGGGCGTGGTTATAGTCCGATATTGTTCATTTTAAATAGCGATCTGAGATGAGTGCCCGGGAATGTACACACCAAATTTCATCAAGATACCTCTAAATTTACTCAAGTTATCGTGTTAACGAACAGACGGACGGACGGACATTGCTCAATCAATTTTTTTTTTCAATACTGATGATTTTGATATATGGAAGTCTATATCTATCTCGATTCCTTTATACCTGTACAACCAACCGTTATCCAATCAAAGTTAATATACTCTGTGCTCAACTGAGTATAAAAACAAGTAAGAACGGTACTGTCTTCGGCTGTGCCTCTTCATAGTACCTCTAAATCGCGGGCCCCCTCAGATACTCCGGGCCCGGGGCTAATCCCCCACCTTATCGGTGGGCCTGGTGATGTGCTATACTTGATATCATTCGCTATAATATTTTTTATTGATAAGCCACTTTGTTTAATTAAACACCAACCAATTACACGGAAGTATATCCCCACCACCTGAAAATGTGAGTGCCGGTGCGTATACGTAACATTTTATTATTACGTGTAATCAAATAAAAAAATTTGCAATAAAATAATACTGCGACTGAGATATAACCTGTCCTATTCATTTCAAGTTAGATCGAACTACACACGGGGTGTAAAACAAATTGAAAATCAGTTAAGTAGTTTAGGAGTCCATCGCGGTTAAACACAGTGATAGTACGTGATTTTTATATATTAAGATGTACATATATTGCCTTCATGAGTTAATGCATGTGCATTAGACTGCGTCGATTTATTAACCGATACCGCGACATCGATTTTTCGATAGGATTTGGGCTCAGGAAAAAAAGTTCAACTACGCATACCCAAAAAAAACTTTTCGAGCCTGCGAAATCTCATTTTTTGACTATTTCTCGACTTTGATTTTTAAGGTTCTCATCATGACCTACTAAAAAAAAATTTATTTTATTGTAAAATTTTCATGTATACCCTCCGACCTAAAAATGTCCGCTAAAAACGTTGGCGATAACAGTTTTTTGAAAAAAAAAATAAAAATGAAAAAAATGTCCGCTAAAAACGTTGGCGATAACAGTTTTTTGAAAGAAAAAAATGAAAAAAAAAAAATGTCCGCTAAAAACGTTTGAAAAAAAAAAAACTGTCATCGCCAAAGTTTTTAACGGACATTTTTGGGTCGTCCAGGGTATACATATGAAAATTTTTTAGTAGGTCAAGAAAAAAACCTCAAAAATCAAAGACGAAAAAAAGTTAAAAAAATGAAATTTCGCAGGCTCGGAAATTATTTTTTAGGGTATGCGTAGTGGAATTTTTTTTTCTTAGCCCAATCCTATCGAAAAATCGATGGCGCGATATCGGTTAACTTTCGTCCATACAAATCGACCCACCCTAATGTACATACATACATTTAACATACTTTTATATATTTGTTTACTAAGAAATACAAATGGGTTTTCCAATATATTGGGAATTCTATTTCGAAAAACAAAGCACTATTATCGCTTAAGTTAAACAAATTGCATTCATACTGAACATGGGTGTGCGCTTGCGTGATAAAGTAAATAAATCGAGCAAATATACGTACATACACATATACATATGTTGAGCTTATAAGCTTAGTTTTTACCACCTAATTGTACCAAACAATAGATGTCACCTACTAATGACCGTGAAAAATTTTAAGTGCAACAGGTGAAGGTAGTTCACGCCAAGTCTGGTACCGTAATTAACAAATATGACATGCAACAGAAAGTTTTGAATAACACACAGAATAAGATGTTGCATATTATATCTAGTATTATATTCCCACAATATTCTATTGAAAGATATATTCAATGCACGAACTCAAGCCCGTAAAGCCCTAAAGGTAAACATACAAATATATAATACTATATTGTATCTATATATTTAACAATTTTACACGCCCACATTACTTCAACGCATCATTGGCAAAAGACAACTTACAAAAGCGCAAATGTGTGAACTGAAAATGTTAATGAAGAATAGGAAAAAATGTGTAACAAAATCGAGAGTATAAACTGACACGAAAAGACCGTGTGCCATATGGTAAAAGTGGTGTAGCAAATTGCTACTATATATGTAGGTATGTGTAGATAAATATATACACATAATAGCACGTGAAATCCAATGACTGCCCTTTAGCAATTTATCAGTTCGTGTATAAAATGTACTCTCACTTTCTGTGAAGAGAATTAGATTTTTGGAGCCAACAGAGGAGGAGAAACAAAAAAATTTATTGCGATATACCTTCAAGAAGATTAGACCGGGCACCTCGTCTAATATATCAGTTCCTGTGCCGAGGACTGCACGGTTATGGCCACCATTTAATTGATGCATAAGCTATCTCCGTGATCTCTCTAGTTTCTTCACCTCGCACAACCTGGCATTATCACCGGCAAAATCCACGGCCACTCTGTTTACGACGTCGAAGGCACAGATGACGCATATATTGGACCTTCACGTCGATGGTGTCACACTACCGACTGTAAGTCACCCAAATTTCTTAGGGGTAACGTTCGATAATACTCTGACTTTCAAGCCACTACTAAAGAAACGTTGCTAACCACGTCACCAGCTTGGTCACCTGGTCTTAAAAACACATACCGGAAAAGGCTGCACGCCTGTCATAATGCAGCTATCAGAACTGCCACTGAATGTCTCCTTATGACCACCGAACACCACATACATAGAGAGGCCAAAGAGCTCAAAATTAAAGAGCACAACGAAATGCTGCAGTTTTTGCTAAATTGTCATAAACTAGGTCATCATAGCAAACTACTGCTTGAACTAACACCTCCTCCACGGGGATTAAGGGAACATCTACTTAAGCACATTGACGAGATCCGGCATCTGCCAACACAGCCGCTTGATCCAGAAAAGCATAAGCAGGCCCTAAGCAAAATTTACACAGAATCGCTTAACGCTTTTGCCAAGACGCGCACGGTGAACCCTGTTATTAATATGCAATATCCTACCCTTGCAGAAGAAGAAAGCAGCACTACCAAGGGAGACACGAGTCACCCTGGCTGTAACAAGTTAAACACATACTTGTTCACAATCAACCACGACATACGTAATGTATTTCCTGCATGCGATGACATCAACCATCCTTTCATTTGTAATGTGTAACCTACGGCTCTAACACTAAGCTCCCTATGGTCCGCTCCTGTTGAAACAGCCAGTTTCCTATGACTCCCGTTAGAGGGCTTTGATTACAAGTTTTGAGTGGTCGTGCCCATTGAATGGGGCGAAGCACTGTTAGCACAACAACAACAATATGTCTTGAGTTTCTTATATACTCAGCGTGCTTTGCACATAGATTATATTAACTTTGATTGGATAACGGTTCGTTGTAGAGGTATAAAGGAATCTAGATAGATATAGACTTACATATATCAAAATCATCTATATCGAAAAAAAATTTGATTAAGCCATGTGCGTCCGTCCGTCAATCCGTACATAACACGATAACTTGAGCAAATATTGAGATAACTTCATCAAATGGGCTTATCTGGACCCAGAATATATTGGTATTGAAAATTAGCGAAATTGGACGATAAGCACGCCCACTTTTTCGAATTGGAAAATTTATAGAAATGAAAAAATGAGATAATTCAAAAACGAATACCGCTAAGCTAATGAAATTTGGTATGTGAATTGGCTTTATGACACAAAATACAAGTTTCAAAAAATTTTGGAATATAGGGTTCGCAACACTCACATTTATAAGAAAATTTGGAAGTTTAACAAGCCGTAAGTAGAAGGCTGTTAAAGATATCACATTGAAATTTGGTAGAGAAACTATTCCTGATAAATAATATATACTTAGAGAAGATGATTAAAATCGACTAAGAACCACCCCCACTTTTATTTAAAATATTTTTAAAAGGGTCGTGGACGAAAGAAATAAATTATATCTTTGCAAAAGGAGCTATATATCAATGGTGTTGCATTTTGCAAGTGAAATTATAACAAAAAAATTAAATTTTTGAAAATGGGAGTGGCACCGCCCCTTTTATGACCAACCGATTTTCCATGTTTCGGAAGTATAACTCGAAGAAAAATTAACGGATCGTAATAAGATTGGGTGCATATTTTGACGAATATTAGCATCACTAAGCTGCTACTAAGTAAATGCACAACAACAGTAAAGCAGACACTTTTATGTAGAAGGCGACGAAGAGATGTCTCATCTCACACACCCCCATGTAGTCATCAGCCGAAGTAGTTACTCACACATACACACGCATATAACTGAAATTTTCAAGCAGAAGATACAACAATTCTAGAAGGTGCAACGTCTAGACCTTTGGAGAAATATGCAGATCAGGTAACAGAGAGTATAAAAGCAGCGCAAGCTGACGAATGACTAATAATTTTTGATTTAAGCATGCTATTAGTTATGAAGTGAAGTCTAATTAGAAGTACTTCCAAAGTAATCTGAATAAAGACCAATTTGCAATACTGAATATTGGAGTGATTTATTCAACAGTTTGGCTATTCGAACGTTAGCAGAAGGTGCAATAATAACCAGGATTTCCCTAAATTCGTTACAATATATTTTCCTTATAGCAGGAAATATTTCTAGTAAAACTGGACGGGATTGGTTAAAGACCACACCCACGGTTATATAAAAGATGTTCAAAAGGGTCGTAGAGTAGGCTTATAAGTTATACCTTACCGAAAAAAAGTTTTGTATCAATGATATTTCACTTACCAAGTTTTATTGTAAGAGGAAATGGGAAGACATTTCTTTTTTATGGGCGGTGCCACGCCGCTATTCTGATAAAGCATTACAGAACATTTCTAGAGCCTCAAAAAAAAATCCCCTGTAACAATATGCCAATGAAGGCAAATTTGTTCACTTTCAAAGGTCTAGGGATATATCCCAGCTTGGGGCCATTCGCTTAAATGGAGTCCTTTTTGAAGTTCTATAGAAATGATTATATCATGGGTGAAGTACTTAAGTCATTAAGTGGTAGTTGTGCTGTTTATGGTAGTAGTAGAAGTGGTAGTGGTCGTGGTAGTTGTAGGTAAAGTTGTATTGGTAGTAGTAGTGAAAATGGGTATGGTAATGGTAGTGGTGGTGATAGTGGCTCTGATAGTGGTAAGGTAATGATAGTGGAAACGCTACCGATAGTGGTAATGCTGGTAGCAATGGCGTGGGCAACGGTAGTTGTTGCGTTGTGCTAATGGTAGAGGTAGAGGTAGTGGTAGTAGTTGTGGTAGTGGCGGTAGTAATGGTAGTGGCAGTCACAGTGGTACTAGAAGTTGTAGTGATAGTGGTAGTGGAACTGGTAGTGGCAATGGTAGCGGTGGAAGGTAAGGGCAGTCATAGTGGCGGTGGTTGTGGTAGAGGTAGTGACAATGTGTGTGGTGGTGGTGGTGGTTTTAGCAGTAGTGGTGGAAACAGTAGTGGTAGTAGCAGTAATAATAGTAGTGGGAATAGTATAGGTCGTGGTAGAGATAGTGAGTATGGTAGGAGCAGTGGTGGTGGTAGTGTTAGTGTTGTGATAATGGTAGTGGTAGTGATAGCGATACTTGTAAGAGAAGCAATAGTTACTTGGAAGTATTAATGGTGGTGGTAATGGAATTTCTGATGGTAGAGGTAGTGCTGGAAGTTCTGAGAATATTATTGGTACTGGAATGATGGTAGTAGTGTTATTGGCAATGAGAGAGCGTAGAGTGAAAGCAGATATGTAAGTGATAATGGTGGAAAAAAGGTGATGGAAAAGGAGACTGGGTGAGAGATGGTGGAAAAGAATGCGAGGAACGAATAAGAGATGGAAGTGTGGAAAATTTGTAAATGCAAGAATGCCAAAATTCGCGTAAAACGAAATATGCCAGGTCTGCTGGTTTAACAAATAACACAAAAGTGCATTGAGAAATGCATTTGATTGATTTCTCGAACACTTCGTGAGAATAAGTTTAACGAATAATGCTTCACTATAAGCTGTAAAAGCATAAAACCCAATTCAAAGTCATAAACGCAGTCAAATTTTTACCAGAAACAATAAATAACCGAATGGTGGCGTTAGCAGTTATTTCGAAGCTTATAAACAGTTGGAAACAGCAAAAAGGCGAAGCTAACAATTGCGCCTGCGCAAAAGCTTAACGCCATAAGTCAGGGTCACATGCGCATGCGCAAGCTGAGCTTATACAATAACAACTGTGAATACATAGAGCGCAACCAACAAAGCGGCAACGACAAAATTCAAAGTAATTTTGCCGTAAAATTCAGTTGGTAATGTGCAACAGGCGACAACGGTAGGTGTTCGAGTATGGTGCGCTAAATATGAAATTGAAACAAACAATTGTCTAAAAAAAATTAAAATCGATAAATATTTATTGATTGTGTATGCAAATAAAAAAAATTAAATTTCGATAAACTACATAGTGTTTGTTAATGAATTTTTGATGGTACAATATAGCTTGGAATTTACAACAACAAAAAATATAACGTCAAATATGCGGCCAAATTATAAAAGTTGTTGACGGTGTAGTTAAAGTAGTTATAAAAAAAGGAATTTTAGTTGTGATGATTATTATTTTTGCATTATTGTAATATAAAGCTGATGAAAATAATAGTTGCTTATACAAGTGCGTTAAATTTTTTATGATTTTTTTTGTTTGAGTTTTTACAACAACAAGTAAAAATAAAAAATAAGCGCGAAATTATAGTAAACTTAAAAGTTTATTTGACTTTTAAATTGGCTCATTGCAACGAAAATAGCAACAATATTGGTTGCTCCATAGATTATTGCATCAAATAAATAAACAAAGTAAAATAAGTGAACAAACAAAAAAGTTGCAAAATTATTAAGCAAACAAGCTCGTTATAAATTAAAGCAAATTCGAAAAACAAACAAATAATAAAAATCAGAGTTTAAGTGCTTAAAATAATCAACGAAGTTAAATTTAGCAGCAAATCACTTTCATTTTCATTGTCAACAACAAACAAATCGACTCAAACGCGCATCCAATGAAGGCCAAAATGAAGAGCTCGTACATTCATTACACACACATATGACCAGCTTAAGAAATCAACAAACTACCAACTAAGCAGTTAAGCTTTTATCTAAAATTACCACATTGAATTTTGCTTTATTGGTCAGCCGGTTTGCAAAAAAAAAAAAAAAAGTTTGCTGCTTGGAAGTACCCAACAACAGTTGGCTAATTTAGTGTTGTGGATTTTCAAAGCAAAACCAAAAAAGTGCAATAATCTCACAAATCTCTTCCTGCAAAACAACATTTTCAATTATCGTTTAATACTCTAACTCCATTCACTATTGAGTAATAGTGAAAATATTTTACAAAAAAAAAAAAAAAAAGCACAAAACAAAAAAAAAAAAAAACGAATACCATCAAAAAAGTTGAACAACTTGTAGCAGCGCGAAGCAACTGTTAAAATTGCACAAAACGGCATCTTTTAAAAACCAGCTGAAGCTTTAGACCAAATGCTCTTTGTCACAACAAATTTACTATTCATATGTGTTGGTAAGTAGCGTCTCCAGACGCATTTACTTTTCTTATACTTTTTTTTTTTTTTGCTTTACTCCTACCTACTCTTACTACTGCCTTAAATGCAACAAGGTCCCAATTGTTGACTCAGGCGTAACACTTGGCTTACATAATTTTGTATTACTAAAGAAACCTCGAAAGTTAATAAAAGGCAAAATTTACATATTTCGCTTTACACCCACATTTCAGTCACACTCGCATATACTTTTGAGTGCGTTTAAGCGCCCGGTATAGTCGTTTTCAATATTTTTGAGCTACTAAATAAATAAAATATTGGAGCTAATAGCCTTTATTTGTCAAATCGTATTCCTTACCCAATAGCAGAAGCAGTTTCAAGGCCAAATGTTTCAAAGCGTCACCAACTACCATTTAGCTTTTCACTTCATAACAAAATACTTAAGCAACGAACCTGCAGGTTTATTTCACTGAGGCAATACGTGCAGACGTTGTTCCACAATAACTTTGGTATATCTGCATGCATTTTAAGAAGTTTTTATTTCATACTCTTCTGCCTACGCTCTCCTTTTTCGTCTTCCAGTCATTTGCTCCATATTCATGGTGGTCATATCATTTGTTCCCCTTGCTGGGTTAGTTCTGTAACATTTCCCGAAACCTACGGGAAGTACCTTAATTAATCGCTATGAGTACAAGAACTCGAACTGGAAGTGATTTTTTTAGAATCGTTCGTTCTCTTCAGCCTCGGAATATTTGATCATCTTTCGATAACAGTGAGTTAAGTTAGGTTGAACAATAAATACCTGACATTGACTGAATGTGTCTATGGTGTTACCAGAATTTGTTTGACGAGCAAACGGAAGAATCACAATCAGGTGCCAGGATATATGTTATAGAATAACTCCGTCCTCTTGGCAAATATTAGCAAACTTCTAGGATCCAGCTTAATTGCTGCCTCGAGATCTGGCAATTCTGCCGCCTCTAATAGCTGCAGCCTTCGTCTGGCGAGAGCAGTACACGAACTCAGAACGTGCTCAACCGTTTCTTACTGCAGCTCACACTTCCTACAGTTGCTGTTGTTGACGAGGCCTAACTTAGGGGATTCAAGGGGTTGTGTAGCGCAATATATAGCTTCTCCAACCCAATTGTCAACCTCACCTTCGAGCGGCGAATCCCGTTTCACTAACAGACGAGGCTCTGGCGACCCCAAGCTCCTCATGGAACTTGGGGGTGGGAAGGGAGGGATGGCCTGAAGGTATAATGTGGCCATATAAATCGTTCCCGAGATGGTCGGGCCAGCACCTTAATGGTGCTGTGTTACCGGAGCGTATCGGATCTGTATCCAACAAAGGACCATCACATCGATACCACTCCCCAAAGCCTTCGGGGAGTAACTAATCGCTACAACAACAACAACAACAACAACAGGCCTAACTTATAAGCATGTGACGCCAGAAGGCAGTGTCCAGTCAGTATTCGCATTAGTTTTATCTGTTCAGAGTTATGAGCCACTTTTGCCTTGCACATGATCTTAGAAATTTTGCGGCCTAGCGCTTTTGTCAACGCCTTTCCTGTTTGATGGATCATATGCAACTCTTGTCTCCTTTTGATTTCTCCTAAACGGATTGAGATGTCTAGCGTGGACCCAGTGAGTGTTGTACCTTCCTTTGCCAACTCATCGGCCTTTTCGTTACCTGCTATTCCCCTATAACCGGGAACCTGTGTAAAGATGTGCGGAGCGAAGTTTTTCCAAAGCTTCTTTTCGTTCCAAAGCTCTTCTCGATGATGTACTGTGTGAGGTTATTGCCTTAATCGCAGCCTGGCTATCAATATATATATTGACACGACTGCAGCTTAAGCACGACTCCTCCAGGATTTCTGCTGTTTTCTTCACTGCTATGATTCCCGCCTAATAAACGCTGCAGTAATCTGGCACCCTGTAGGATCTACTTATTTCTGGGTCAACATAGGAAACAGCAGACTCAACCCATTCCATTAATTTGGAACCATCCGCATACATGTGTGTAGTATGGCTCAGGCAAGGGACCACCATAACCGTAGGTACAATTTCATATTTATTGATAGAAACGGAAAGGAAATAAATTTATTGCAATTTTTTTTATAAATTTAGCTTTATTGGCGCATATTCACATTTCAAATAAAAGAGTCTTGCAATTTCCAAAAAGCTCGACTTAATTTAGACCCATAAACCATAACTGTGCGCCATTGTGTTGGTGGCTTTGTTTGATTGAAAGGAAAAAGATGAAGAAATGTTGTCGTCACAATCAATTGGCGCCTAAACGTCTAGGTGATTTTGAAGATGCGTAAAATGTCAGGCTAACTATCCCTATTTCAAAACATAACGGATACCAATTGCGAACACAAAGAGATATCAAGTCTTCTTGGCGGAGGTTTCCCCCTTAATATGTTTACAGATATGGGTGTCGATAGGAATACTTTCTGTGCCTTAGCCTCTTCATGCCGTCACATTACATGACGTAGCGGTTGGCATCACCATAAATCGTCGGCAGGACCTTTCTCTCGAACAGACCAAAGAACCAATTCGAATATCTTTAAATAAAAAGTCTTTGCTCCTTGAAAACCAAGTTCGTTTTCTCTACTACAAATAAATTAAAAAAAAAAAACGCAGAAAGTATGATATTTGCGTATGTTATTGTTGCTGTAGCGTTAAGGACACTCCGCGAAGGCCTTCGGGAGTGTTATCGATGTGATAGCCCTTGATTTTGCCAAATAGCACCAGTTAACGACTTTGCCTATGACTTAGATCAGATGAGTTTAACTTTACATTTTAATTAAGACTATGATAGATGGTAAAACATAAAAAAACTACAGCTCACTTTTAATGATCTCGACTATCGGCTTGCCTTTTTAATAGGTCTTTGTTAAATTTGAATTTAAATGTCAAACATTTTGGAATATAACACAAATTTGCACGATAGAAGAAATATCGGTTTGAGGAACTTTTTAATTAATCTTGGTTATCTGGATGCTGTAGCCACAGAGTGCAACCAAAACGCCTTTGATATCGAAGTGTCAACACGTTATCGAATCAAAAAGACCCGATACACAAAGTGTTGTTGCTGAATTGACAAGTATGCACTGGCAAGTTTGACGTTTATTCTCAAATTTTAAAGTAATCAAGTAAAGACGGGACGGGCTGTGCCGAAGATTTCATACCTTTCATAAATGGGGCTGAAATGGGGCTGAACAATAATCTTATCCCATTCGTAATATCCAAATAACCGGCTGCATAAGATATCAAATATATAGTGAACAGATGTACATACCTAAGAAATTTTTAAGATAAATAAAAAATAAAAAATTGGTAGGTACTTTGTGTGACGATGCAAAGTTTCACGTTTTTTGTGGTCTGCATGAAATAGCTATGACAACGAAAATCGTATCTTAAAAATATATAACGCAAACGTAAGTATTTGATGAAATTTGAAGCTTCTAGCCGTTAAAAAGCGGGCAAAAATGACAGTTTATATGTATGGGGTATATAATATATATATCACCGATCTCTTTGAATTTGAAGCTTCTAGCTGTTAAAATGGGGCAGTAATTACGAAAAGCTTCTTATCTGAACAATCGGTTGTAGGGGATATATGCTATATATACGACCAATCTCATCAATTTTTTTTTTTCAGACAACAATATGTGCAATATACGAAAGCATATGGTAAAGTTTGAAGCTTCAATCTGATAAATTGAGGAAGATATGACAAAAATCCTCTTTTTCTGAGAAATCGGTTGTATGGGGTATATATGCTGGTCCCATTCGGTTCCGACAAATGTCTAATCAGACACCTTAATACACCCGCTAACCAAATTTTATCAAGATATCTCAAATATTTAGGGACTAGTTTGCGTACAAACAGACAGACGGGCATGGCTAAATCAACACACCTCTTCATCCTGATCATTTCGGTATATTTATTGGTGTATCTATCTATTTTCCTTTAAGGACTTACAGTTAATATACCATTTCTTTTTCATGAAAGGTATAAAAAGAAGTTAAAACTGTAAAGTCTTTAGCGCAGATTTTCTTTCAATTTTGTAGCGATAAAGACACTCCCCGAAGCATTTTTTGGGAGTGTTATCGAGCTTGATGGGTCTTTGTCTAATATAGATCCGGTACTTTCCGGGAACAAGCACCCTTAAGGTACAAGCCAGAGATCAACAGCCACCTTTGTATACCCTTAACTTCATCCTCTCACCGCGGGACTAGATTGCGAGAAGAATATCACAACTAACAACTACATTACCAAAAAGAACAAAGACACAGTTGATATGATTGGCGTTCATCTTAAAATAATCCACTTCTAAAAATAGCACCAATATGACAATCTCATTCATTCACAGGTTGAAGACCGCTGCAAAGAGGTTTTAAGAACAAAATTAGCATTTGGTCAACTAATCAAAATTTAGCGCAGAAAAGAAGGCAAATGACTTACCAAAAGATGAACCGAAATATTCCTCATTCTTCCTAATGACCTCTTAGACGTATTTGCGTTTTGAAAGGGATACTGTTATCAGATTGAGATCAAATACTAAATATCATCCTACAAAATCTCCGAGACAGAGGTATATGAATCTAATTAATTAATCAAAGGTACACACGTTTTAAGAACCACCTACGACTAAACCAGTTAAGACGCTTTCAAAGCAAAATTAAAATGAGCACGATGCAAATTGGAAGAGAATCTCGACTTTAATCTCCTCGGAGGTAAATCGCGCAAAAATATTTTTTTATAGACAGATCTTTATTTTTACCCTAATGCAACACTATTTACCCGCACCAGTTGGAACCGAAATTTATAAGTGCTATTTTTGATCTTGATTTCTATGGTCGCTAGTTCTTTTTTTAATTTTTTTTAATATTTTCTGGACTCTTTGACTCGGATCGTATTTGAGATGAGTTTCTATACGGGAAGTGAACCAACCTACTCCAAAATATGTATGATGCGATTTGCTCGAAATTGTGTACTTCTCTTCGAATAAGTATAGAAGCATAGAAAGAAAAGCAGATGGAGGTAGATGAGAGGGCGTAGAGAAAGAGGAGGCTTAGAAAAGGGGGTATATATAAGAATACAATGATGAAAAGGGAGAAAGAGGGGAATAAAGTGGATCTTCTAAAGAAAGTCTGGTTTCTGAAATAGGTTTTTCTGTGGCTGCAACGCGCCGGGTAATAGTAACTGAAAAACTTTTATATTAGTAGTGTTTCTTACATATTGTAAGATATGGTATCATGCTCTACAAGTCACTTATCGTACCCGTCTGATATATAGCGCAGAAGCACGGACCATGACAACATCAGATGAAGCGGCTCTGGGAGTGTTCGAGAGAAATGATTTATGGATCTCTACGCGTTGGCGATGGCGGGTACCGAAGCAGATTTAACGATCAGCTTTACGAGCTTTAGGCACACATCAACATAGTCCAGCGAATTAAAATGCAGCCGCTACGCAGGCTAGGTCATGCTATGCGAATGAAAGGTTACGCTCCGGCAAAGAAAGTGTTTCTATCGGAACACGCCTATGGAAGCAGAGCTATAGGGCGGCCCCCACTCCGTTGGAAGGACCGGGTGGAAAATGATTTAAGCTCCCTTGATGGGACCAATTGGAGCCAGTTGGAAGAGCAAAGAAACAACTGACGCGCCTTGTAGGACTGCTATAACCGTTTAAACGGTTAAGCGCCAATTAAGTAAGTAAGTAAGATATGGTATACTTTAGAAGACTCAACTAGATAATCTACAATATTTACAAGAAACAAAGTAATCACACAGGTACAACAGACAAACAGATAACAACAAATAAACACAAAACAAAAGAGATTAAACGACTAGAAATACTGACTTTTACCTGCCGCAATCAGCCACACAAATCGATCAGTAAAAACCATCTTCGGTTCTGAATGAACACACATCACATACACATAAATATACACAAACATCCATTTTGACAATACCTGCTCATGTACCTAGGAACTATAAGTACAAGACAAACGACAACAACAGATCAGAACGAAAATCTACACTGATGATGGCACAACGCCGAAACCGGTTTGTCTCGAAATCAAATTCGATAAGGGATGCCTGAAAATCATTCCAATAAACATCATTTATCCACGCTGTCGGAAAATCAACAATACAAAATAAGTCACTCAAAGTTTCCTCATTTTGTCCAGCCACATAAGTTAGCACTTACGGCGCGCTTATTAAGACCAATCGATTTGATTAGAATACGCCAAAAATAGTTCTATTGCTAGAATTTTCGAATTAAAGTAATCGCAAGATAAGTAGTTGCCTTTTATGACGCCTTTTTGACTTCGAAAGGTTTGGACAAGTGATTTCAAACTCTGATGGAGCCTTTGGTGTTGTTCAACTATACTTGCTACATTCCTATAAGCTTTAGATTGAACTCAAATTCAGACTACACAAGAAAACACAACAATGTAAGTGCATCAGCATTCCAAAATTTTTTTTTGTAAAAAAAATTTGAGCATAAAAAAAATCTCACAAACAATCATAATAAAAACAAGTAAGGAAGGCTAAGTTCGGGTGTAACCGAACATTATATACTTAGCTGAGAGCTATGGAGACAAAATAAGAGAAAATCACCATGTAGGAAAATGAACCTAGTGTAACCCTGGAATGTGTTTGTATGACATGTGTATCAAATGGAAGGTTTTAAAGAGAATTTTAAGAGGGAGTAGGCCATAGTTCTATGGGTGGACGCCATTTAGGGATATCGCCATAAAGGTGGACTAGGGCTGACTCTAGAATTTGTTTGAAAGGGTGTTAATGAGTATTTTAAAAGGGCGTGGGCTTGGTTCTATAGGTGGATGCCTTTTCGAGATATCGCCATAAACGTCGACCAGGAGTGACTCTAGAATTTGTCTGTACGATACGGGCATCAAATGAAAGGTGTTAATGAGTAGTTTAAAAGGGAGTGGGCCTTAGTTCTATAGGTGGACGCCTTTTCGAGATATCGCCATAAAGGTGGAGCGGAGGTGACTCTAGAATTTGTTTGTACGATATGGGTATCAAATGAAAGGTGTTAACGAGTATTTTAAAAGGGAGTGGTGGTAGTTGTATATGTGAAGGCGTTTTCCAGATATTGACCGAAATGTGGACCAGGGCGACCCAGAACATCATCTGTCGGGTACCGCTAATTTATTTATATATGTACTACCACGAACAGTATTCCTGCCAAGATTCCAAGGGCTGTTGATTTCGCCTTGTAGAACTTTTTCATTTTCTTCTACTTAATATGGTAGGTGTCACACTCATTTTGCAAAGTTTTTTCTAAAGTTATATTTTGCGTCAATAAACCAATCCAATTACCATGTTTCTTCCTTTTTTCGTATTTGGTATAGAATCATGGCATTTTTTTCATTTTTTGTAACTTTCGATATCGAAAAAGTGGGCGTGGTCATAGTCGGATTTCGGCCATTTTTTACAACAATACAAAGTGAGTTCAGATAAGTACGTTAACTGAGTTTAGTAAAGATATATCGATTTTTGCTCAAGTTATCGTGGTAACGGCGGAGCGGAAGGACAGACGGTCGACTGTGTATAAAAACTGGGCGTGGCTTCACCGATTTCGCTCTTTTTCACAGAAAACAATTATCGTCCTAGAGTCTAAGCCCCTGCCAAATTTCACAAGGATTGGTAAATTTTTGTTCGACTTATGGCATTAAAAGTATCCTAGACAAATTAAATGAAAAAGGGCGGAGCCACGCCTATTTTGAAATTTTCTTTTATTTTTGTATTTTCTTGCAACATATCATTACTGGAGTTGAATGTTGACATAATTTACTTATATACTGTAAATATATTAAATTATTCGTTAAAATTTGACTTTAAAAAAAAATTTTTTTTTAAGTGGGCGTGGTCGTTCTCCAATTTTGCTAATTATTATTAAGCATACATAAAGTAATAGGAGTAACATTCTGGTCAAATTTCATCATGATATCTTCAACGACTGCCAAATTACAGCTTGAAAAACTTTTAAATTACCTTCTTTTAAAAGTGGGCGGTGCTACGCCCATTGTTCAAAATTTTACTAATTTTCTATTCTGCGTCATAAGCTCAACTCACCTACCATGTTTCATCGCTTTATCCGTCTTTGGTAACGAATTATCACACCTTTTCGGTTTTTCGAAATTTTCGATATCAAAAAAGTGGGCGTGGTTATAGTCCGATATTGTTCATTTTAAATAGCGATCTGAGATGAGTGCCCGGGAATGTACACACCAAATTTCATCAAGATACCTCTAAATTTACTCAAGTTATCGTGTTAACGAACAGACGGACGGACGGACATTGCTCAATCAATTTTTTTTTTCAATACTGATGATTTTGATATATGGAAGTCTATATCTATCTCGATTCCTTTATACATGTACAACCAACCGTTATCCAATCAAAGTTAATATACTCTGTGCTCAACTGAGTATAAAAACAAGTAAGAACGGTACTGTCTTCGGCTGTGCCGAAAACTTCACACCTTTCATGAATGGGGCTGAACAATAATCTTATCCCGTTCGTAATCTCCGAATAATCGAATGTATAAGATAAGAAATATATAGTGAACAGATCTACATACCTAAACGATTTTTAAGATAAATATAAAATAAAAGACAGGTAGGTACTTTGTGTGAGGATGCAAAGTTTCAGGTTTTTTGTGGTCTGCGTGTAAAAGCTATGATTACAAATTACGTATTTCAACAATATATGACGTAAACGTAACTATTTGATGAAATCTGATGAATTTTGAAGCTTCTACCCGTAAAAAAGGGGCAAAAATTACAGTTTATATGAAGTATATAATATATATACCACCGATCTCTATGATTTTTTCAGACAACAATATATGCTATATACGTAAGCAATCGGTGAAATTTGAAGCTTATAGCTGTTAAAATGGGGTAGAAATTGCGAAAAGTTTCTTATCTGAACAATCGGTTGTATGAGATATATACTATATATACAACCGATCTCTATGATTTTTTCAGACAACAATATATGCTATATACGTAAGTATTCGGTGAAATTTGAAGCTTCTAGCTGTTAAAATGGGGCTAAAATTTGCGAAAATATATATATATATATATATATACTATATATATATACTACCACCGATCTTTATGATTTTTTCAGACAACAATATATGCTATATACGTGACTATTCGTTGAAATTTGAAGCCTCTAGCTCTTAAAATAGGGCAGTAATTACGAAAAGTTCCTTATCTGAACAATCGGTTGTGGGGGATATATACTATATATACGACCGATCTCATCAATTTTGTCAGGCAACAATATGTGCAATATACGAAAGTATATGGTGAAGTTTGAAGCTTCAATCTTTAAATTGGGTAAGATATTACAAAAATCCTCTTTTTCTGAAAAATCGGTTGTATGGAGGATATATGGTATAGTGGTCCGATCCGGTCGGTTCCGTCTAATCGGACACCCAAATACACCCGCTCACCAAATTTTATCAAGATATCTCAAAAATTGAGGGACTAGTTTGCATACAAACAGACAGACGGACAGATGGACAGACGGACAGAAGGACAGACGGACATGGCTAAATCAACTCAGCTCTTCAACCTGATTATTTCGGTATACTTAATGGTGGGTCTATCTATTTTCCTTTAAGGACTTACAATTTTCGGTTTCGTGACGAAATTAATATACCATATCATTTTCATGAAAGGTATAACAATGCTCAACAATTCAACAGCAATTGTTGTAATAAAAACAACTAGTATCGCCTGTGGTCGAAATTCGACCAACTCTTAACTCAGTCTATGCATCCAGTGTTGGGGGTAGTGAAATAATGCGTTAATAGTTAAGCAGTGAGCGGAAATATAGCAAACTGGTCTAACTTACTTAAATTTTTCATTAAGACATTGTAATTTTTATTGTATTTTCTTAAATTTTCTACAAAATATTCAAATGTAATTATAACCTTTTGGTATGGAGCTCCTTAAACAAAAATATAAAAAATATGTAAAATCAAAAGAAATTGACATAGAATTAAGGTGAAATTACTTGACATTAAATTGAAAAATAGGTTTTTCCACACCACCCGGGAGATCCCCGTTGGGGCGCTACCGAAGTTAGTTTTGTGTGCTCGGTTCCCCAGTAGGCCTATATCTCCCATATACATATATCGCCCATTTACTTCAATAGTGTCATAATTCAAAAACACGAACTTTTAATTAAAAACGAAGAAATGTGCTTAAGGAATTTAGCCTATTTCACGCCACCCGTAAGGTATGCAATTGGCGCTTTACCGAGTTTAATTTTGTATAAATACATATGTAGTATGTACATAAGTGTGACACAAAACGAAAATTTCGAATAGAATAGAGGATACCTTCATAAAAAATAAAAATATAAAAAAATTATGTAATGAGAAAGAAAGCAGAGTTTACTAAAAAATTTTAAATGAAAGAAAAAAAAATAAAGTACTTAAAGTGCGAAAAAATTAAGTGATGTGAATAAACAGTTCCACATAAAAACGCAAAAAGTGCACTTGGACCTTTTTCCGGGTTTTAATGTTATCATTGTGGAAATATGAAGATCCTAATATTCGGATATTTAATGTTGGGATTCCCCTTGAGATCTATGTACGTAATTAATTTGTATTAAATTTGTAAACATTCATATTCATGAAATGGAGATGAATATATATGACCATATCTATCATAAAATATCGTCTGTGAACGATATAATACTAAGATATAGCAAAGCAGAATAAATTAGAAAAAAAGAAAAAGAAACAAAAACATTGAAATTATTCACGCAAACATATTTACTAAAATAAAATTGATTTCATAATTTTAAGCGACAAAAACAAATTAGGATTATGGGATCTAAGCATCCGATTAATGGGCATATAATCAAACAAAGTTAGCTTAATAATAAATATAGTGGGTAATATACTGCCTATGCATTATTTCGACGTAAAATCGAAAACGTTTTTGGGTCGTTTTTTATACAACGTTTAATATACAACGTGAAATTTTCCGATTCAATCAAGTTGCATTTAAATAATAATAAACTAAGTTGAAATAAAAGATAATATAATAAAATAAAATAAGAAATTTCAAAATAAATTAGCATAAAAGACAATATACAAATTTTAATGTAATATCTTTGTAGCAAATTTAATATACAACGTGATAAAAGATAATATAATAAAATAAAATAAGAAATATCAAAATAAATTAGCATAAAAGACAATATACAAATTTTAGTGTAATATCTTTGTAGCAAATTTATTTATTTTTTGTGCACTATAAGACGTGCTATATCTAAAATGAGCATAACATCTGGAAATGCAAAAAACATTTGGGTCAAATTTGCAATTAATTGTTATAAATAAATAAATTTAGTGAGTTTGAACAAAAGTTGACTCATTATTTCTGATTTCATTTTTTTTAAAGCACCTAAAATGAAAAACAAAGAATCTGTTAAATAAAGACCTATGCTTTTACGTGTAAGTAAAATTTGTCCAAAAAAATAGGCCGGTTAAGGTATTACTTTTCTTTAAAGTTTTTTTGTGCGCTAACAATTATTTTAGAACAATTTTTTAAGGATTTTGGTACAGACCAATATAGGTAATTGGCAACAATGGGAAACAATATTTTATTTCAACAGAAAATGAGCGAAGCAGTAGTTCTCTCACCGTTTGGCGTGTACAAATATATACATATGTAGAGATGAAACATTTGAGCATCGCGACAATTGAGAATTTGGAGCTATGTACTCAGGGGGGTTTGCGAACATAATGTACCCTACAGATGGCAATTTCGATAATTGCACAGATTTTCGAATTTACAAAAAACTTTTTCTATTAATAATAAACAAATAGAGTAATATTTGTTAACAAAAATAGGCCTATGCACTGCGGCTGATCAATACGAATCGATTCATATAACTTTTATATGATTTTACGTATGCTAAGTATGCGAAACAGCCGGTCAATTGATTGTATGGAAATTTTGTTAGCGTATTAATATATAGATAATGGCATGAGGTGCCTACAAATGCGAAATACAAAAAACAAGCAGCAAATCAAAGAAATAACAACAACAAAAAACAAAAAAGCCGACAACTACATTACGATTGCATAGTCTTTCAGCTCTACACGTCACATAGTTTTCACTTTCTTTTCCTTAGTCACGGAACCAGTTTCGGTGATTTCTTCCGTATTTGCCTCTTTGCCCATTTAATGTGCCCTTTTGCCGATATGAATAAGCAGATATGTATGTAAGTAGATGAATGCGTGAATATACTGAAAAACGTTTTGTTTTGTTAATAAATCATGGACAATTATTGCTTGCTTAATGAGTAACAGAATCGAAGTTATTTTAGCAAATATTCCACAAATGCGAAAGTTATATATGTACTCGTATATACTTAGGTACGTCTGAATATATGCACATACATACATACACCTGTGAATGAAAATATAGCAGCAAAAATGCGATTAGTCTAGGAAGAGTCCGCGATGAGTCGCAAAGGCGTATGCGACTAATGCCAGTTTTTATCTTTTTGTATTCGTTGAACTGTACCCTTTTGTTTGAGCGTGTCCTATGAAGAGACTAATTGTGCCCATTTATACCAGAACGGGAACGATAGGACCAAGCTCCTTTGTACCATAACGGAACGAATGAAAACTTATCTTTAACTCACTTCGTTGCCTCTTTTTTTATGTTTCTTAAAATGGGCTGCATATATTTCAACCTAACTAATCCCAACATTACCCAAAAGGGACTTGAGGAGATCAATTATGCCCCAATGTAGACAAAAGAGATCATTCGAAGATCCTTCTCTTTAAGGATTAGTTGCATTATTTTTTGCAGGTTATTTACAAATTTAATGAGTTATTTTTTTTATTTAATTTTTTTTTTGTCCATCCGTTTGTCGCTAGCTTTCTTACTTTGAACTTTGACTGCACTCGTATAGCAAATCCTATTTTATGCAGTTCTAGTTTGATAAGCAGACGTCCGTCATGGTGTAGTGATTGTGCGCTGGTCTAACTAACCAATAGTCGCAGAGTATAGTGACAGCACAGAAATCATCAAAATACTTTAGGCATTTTTTTCTAAAAAAAAGGTCGCCATTCGGCTGTGGTTTTTACGATGACAAGCTTCGCAGAAAGTGAATCTGCCTGAGTATGCGCCTTTCAAAGTTGCCATAAAACCTGTAGGTCTACCGATTTGAAGATAAAAAATGACAAATATCTGCCTTAGAATATTCTTGGATGTATATCGTGTAAAGTAATTATTATAGCAGCAACAAAATATCATTAAACCCAGGAACTAGTCTAAATTAACCGCGATTGTTTGAGTGTGCGACGTATGGCTTCAACAGTATAGTGTCATCTTTGTTACGGCGTACTCACTCAAAGGGGTTGGCAGCGTAATTCATAGCTAATCAAACTCTTTTTTCAACCTCACCTACTAGTACTACCTACATCATAGGATGGGGTATGATGACCTAAACAGTCCAACGAGGTCATATCAAATCGTTCCTCATATGGCCGAGCTTGTACCTAAATGGGGCAATTTTCTGAAACCTACCTGATAAATATACGGTAAGGACCATCAGCATCAATAAAACATTGCTGGAGTCTACTTACCACTACAGTAATAAGAAGAAGACAGTTCGAAAAGGTTTCTTGCATTTGCTTCGAAGAGGCTCTGCAGGTCAAAACCTCTAGTTTGAGCTTGGAGGGTAGCGGCCAGCAAATTCGCTTGCTTTCTCGTTGACGTCAATGCTACAATGAACACAAACTCAAGTGAAATCAGAAAAAGTTCATTTCAGCTTAAAGCATCTTGTTAGAGCCACTGATAGCCTTGGACGATGCATGATTGACTGTGTGAGTGCTTGTGTGTACCTCGCACCCTCTTACTTTGTTTTCCGACAATAAACAATAAGCCCACTATATAGCCAGAGCTTTCCCTTGGATAATAGTAGCCGAGTCAGAAAGGAAGCTTCAGCTCTCACGTCGTAGAACACTTTGTACCCATCGGTATCTATAGGTTTGAGATCTTTGACATTGTGAAGGAAAATGACTTTAAACCTATTCTAGCTCTGATGCTAGTGTGATACAGGCTCTATATATATTTTCCAGGCTTGTCAGCCTTCCGCAGGGTCACCGAAATGTGAAGATTTTGATATTAAACTGTAAAATTTGAGTTTTTTTTTTTGGGGTTTATGTAATGGATGGGGTGATCTGATGAGCACTTTGTATGGAAAAGCATCCAACAGTGGTCATAAAAGGGCATGCTTCTTCGTAACTTTTCAGGTTTAGATGTGCAAGGTAAGCAAGAGAAGGGAAAGGAAAGGAAGTAGAGGCAAGGAAAAGTAAGGAAAGTAGAAGTAAGTGAAAGGATGGGAAGAAATTGAAAAAGAAAAGGAGGGGAGAGCAAAGGAAAGATTAGAAGTCAAAAATTTAATGGACGGCGAGGTGTTAACCGTTTTCATCGACGAGTTACGGGGTTGTTACCGGAAAGATATCAACTTACTATCGTTTATCAACGAAAACTGATCGAAAAGCTATCTATTTGTTATCGGAGTGTTGCGAAATTCGTTATCGCTCTGTTATCAATTTCTATCGACGTGTTTTCCAAAATTTATCGATTTGTTATCAAAAAGAAGTTATCGATTTGCTACCGAAAGGCTAGTGGTTTGTTATCGAAATGGTGCCGGCGTGCAACCAATCTGTTATCGAAAAACTCATTATCGAAGAGTTATCAAATAGGTATGGATTTGATATCGGAAAGTAATCGATTTTTATCGGATGGTTACCAGTTTCTTATTGGCATGTTATCGATTTGTTATAGTTGAATTAAACATGTTATAAAACAGGTACTGAAAAACAAGCCGATGACTCGGAGATAGAAAGCCGATAACAAACCGGTAACTCGACGATAATAATTTATATCGATGAAAAGCCTATAATAGAACAGTTGTCGGCTTGTTATCGAAAAGTTATCAAAAAGTTATGGATTTGATATCGAAGAGTAATCAATTTTTTGTAGAATTGTTACCAGTTTGTTATCGGCATGTTAACGATTCGCTGTAGATGAATTACGGTTGATGAAATATGTACCGATAAAACTTCAGTATGAACCCGACGGCACATTTGTAATCCATCGATATTAAGCCGATAAGAATAAAAATAAAGCCGATGATTCGGCGATAATAAACCGATAAAAAACCGATAACTCGATCGTCGTCGATTTTAAATAATAAATAAATAAAAAAATAAATAAATAACAGTTCACCATCGATAACAAATCGAAATTTAAACGATAACTTTTCGGTATCGCTAATTCTGATAAGAAGGGCTTTTCGAAGGGTCCGACATTTTTTGTTTCTGTTAAGGCTACCTCTCTAAAAGTATGTTAGAGTGTAAGCAATGCCTGGAAAGAATCTTGAAGCATACATCTATACTGTGTTCCAGGGAATATATGGCAACGAAAGAGCGGATGAACTAGCTAAAAAGGGCGCATCCCTTGAAGCTTGCTCCGTAGGCGTCCCAATCAGATTTGGCGAGATTAAGACAGGGCGAGAGGTGCACATGATCGATCAAGTGGGAAAGGAGTGGGTTCAAGCGCGGGGATGTAAAGTATCGAAGATTATGTGTAGGTCTTACAGCCTTAGCCTAACAAAGATGCTTCTATCATTAAAAAGAGAGGACTGTAGACTCATATGGGGTATTCTGACTGAACACTGCATTCTGGCGTCATATGCCTTCAAACTAGACTCCAGCTATTAGGAGTGATACAGCTTTTAGATCTAGAAGAAGCAAGTGGCAAAGGTCTTAGAAGCCTTCTAGCTTTTGCCAAGAGGACACAGTATTTTGATAACATAGGTCCTGGTATTTGATAGGGTTTTTCAGTTTGGTCGTTATATAAACTTCTGGGAGCACTACGGACTCATTGAGTCTATGTGAGGTCCTCATGGACAGGCCAGTTCAACCTAACCTAACCTAAGGCTACTTCTATTGTCGTTTAACTTAAATCTTTGTGCGAGCGCTAGTAAATTTAAAATTTCAGTTTTTAGACGTATGTGCGTTTACACATCGAACTTCACGAGTGCATCCATGTTTCGAAAAATACTTAAATGAGAGTTAGAGATTTACGTAAGACATTCCCCGAAAAAATACTTTCAATAATTTTCTGTTGTTAATATTTTGCAACTTGTTGTTGTTACACTCAAATTTCTTTTTAGTTCCGCACATTTTTTTTTCGATGTAAATTTCACGGTAGTCGGTTTGCTTGAGCAACAGATCATATCGCATACATCTGTTACACATAAAATTTTGTACTGGAAGTTTACGCATGCGCAAAGAGGCGCAGTTGCTTGCAACACCTTTATTTTTTACTCTGCTTACAATTTAAACATAAATATCGCATGTACTTGTGGTATTCAACTTTTGCAGCTACACAATTTTGTTAATTACTGTTTTGAAATTTAATACCCAATTACAAGTCACTGCTGAAAAGAAGTTATCTCGGACACTACTGAACGTATTGGAATACAACTTTCTTTAAAGAAACTTCTTACATTTAGCTATTTAAAGTTTACTGATACACCAGGCGCTTCGGGATGTACACGCCTGGAAATTAGGAGCCTGTATTATCTGTATCTTGTATTATTTACTAGGAAATATAAGGCTCTCAATTATGTTAGGCCTGATTTGGGAGGGTTTAGCCTACAGTGAGGTACAGCACAAAATATCTAGGAACTATACTATATGGGAGAAAGAGTGAGGAAAGCCTCCGCGACGCTGTATGCATGTACTTTTTCTCCCATAATCTACTATAGGGTCCTTGTTTGGTGAGCAGTCACACAAAAAAGTACTTCTATCAAAGGACAAGAGGGGTTCTGCAGATTATCAGTGATTAGCATAATGGCATGGCATGCCATTCAGCATACCCCGCCTGCAGGCAGCAAAGCCGTATGGCTATAGCAATATAGAGTCATATACTGTAGGGCGAGTAGACTACATGGCACCTTGTCTGAGCTTCGAAAGAGACGTTGGGAACACCATAGAGTTGGAGGGTTGGGGCAAGGAAGCGAAAATTACAGAATACACATGATACCGATGCCTTCATATTAACGGCAGGGCTCATTTCCGATGTTCACTATGTCGATCTAGAAATAAGTAGATCCTACAGACTATCCTACAGCGCACTGTAGTGTCTTTTAGGCAGAAACTGTAGGCGTGAAGAAGACAGCAGAAATTCTGGACAAAACATGCCTAAGCTGCAATCGCGTCATGTAGTTTCGCCTGGGCCGCCGATGTTGGGCATTATTCGCATTATGGTTCCACTAACTTTGAACATTTTCTCTTCCACCGCCTTGAGGTGGTCCTTAAAAGTTAATTTAGAGTCAATATTTACTCCTTAATATTACAAGTAAGGCTTGGATTTTATTTGATAGCGTCCTATGGCTAAGCCTATTTCATTTTTAGCCGTGAAATATATATATTGATAGTCAAGCGATGATTAAAGCAATAAACTCACATAGTACCTAATCAAGAAGGGCTTGGAATGTAGAGAAGCATTGGATAGACTTCGAGGCGGACCATATATCTATACTGGCTTCTCGGTCAAAAAGGGATATACCGATGAGTTGAGGGTGCAGCACTCACTAAGTCGACGGTAGACGTCCCAATCCGGTTAGGATAAATCAAAAAAGACATCCATCCATTGATTCATCAAGCAGGAAAAGCGTGAATAGAAGCGCGCAGGTGTAAACTTTATAAGAGCATGTGCAAAGTCTTCGACACTAGGCTCACAAGGCTGCTCATATCTTCAAAAAGGAATGGGCATATTAACTGAACACTGCCATCTGGCGTTACATGTAAAGTGAGGCATCGTCAGTAATAGCAGCTGAAGGAAATGCGAGCTGCAGGACGAAACGGTTGACCACGTTCGTGTCCTGCACTCGCGAGATCAAGGGTCGAGCTAGTAGAGGTTGCAGTGTTGCCGGATCTCGAAGTTCTAGAAAACTTCTAGCATTTGCCAAGACAACGGAATTATTATATAACATAAGTCCTACTATATAATTGGGGGTTTTTCGTTTGGTCGTCAAGCAAATTCTAGTAACATCATCACATTCAATCTATGGGAGATCTTTATTGACCAGCCAGTTCAACCTAACTTAACTTTACTCCTGCCACCCGCAATTCTTAAAACTTCTATTATTGCCCAGGTATAATTTGAAAGAATGTGACGCCACAAGTTAGTGTCCAATCATATGACCAATCATGAGCCTACATCCCTCCTTTTTTAGTAATAAGAGTAATTTTGTTATTATGCGGTCGAAAGCCCGGCACTTGGTCGATCATGTGCAACTCTCGGCTCCCCTCGGCTAGCTCATCCGCTTTTTCATTTCCATATATTCCCTTATGCCCAGGGACGAATAAAGATGTATACTTCTCACTGACCCGTTGTTTCTAGGGATTGCCCTTACGCTAACACAGTCTCTGACAAATGAAAAACTTTTTGTAATATGTAAGGACATAGCATATGCTGTGTTTTCTTCTGGATATGAAAGAGTTCAACCTAACCTGTAACAGTGTCAAGAATGGAGTTGAGCCAGAACAAAGTTTGGAATTTGACTATGAAAACATGGGGCAAGATGAGTGATTTAGCTTTGGAGTCCACCGGCTCAATGCGAATGAAACTGTTTGTATCCTCATGTTTATTCAGATCAAACAGCTGATGCTTACAGATGTGTGCCCCTATATGACACAAAAGCTGAGCTTAACTTTTTTATGTGATCTATCCTCCGAGGAACAAGGACATTTGAATGCTGTGGAGTTCCAGAGTAATGCTCGTGTTTTGTGCTTTGAGTGACTTTTTGTTCCGAACGACTTCTAGAATTTGACTTTGCCATTGAACCTTAAGTTCGAGTCGCCACCTTTATGTGCTATTAGATTTGGTGCGGTGTACTCTCGCGTGAAGACAGCACGTGCATTTTTTCGAGCTAATATCGGTGCCCCGTTTCTAGCCCAATTGTACATTATTGGAAATTTTGTTTCTAAAATGGCAGAGGAAGTTTTTCGTACTTAACAATGCTAAATGTATCCGAAATATTTGTATACCCTAAACCTGAGTGGATCCAGCTGGGTAACACTCATCACACAAAGTAGCAGAGGTATAACGTCTACTTGTGTGGTACCTGTATTAACCATCTCACGAATCGTGTTTCCACTACTTAACTATGTGCAAAAAAATATAAGTTTTGTTACTAATGTGGTTACTCTTACGGTCCCTGCTCCCTCAGTTGTCTCAGCATGTTTAATTGCCCGGATTATTGCTACAGTGGTAGGTAAATCCACATATTATGTAATTATTACAACAAATAGCGAAAAAACCAGCAAATCATTCAAGCATCTGCTACAACTAAATGCTCACAAAGAGTGACTTAGGCCCGGTTTTTGATTAGCTGGTTAATCTTAGCTTAAACTAAGTTTGCTTAAACTCTGGTCAAATTTAAACTCCAGTTAAACTACTGAGTTGTTTTTCAGTCAAAGTTTAAGTCCGCTTTTGGGGCAGCATTTTTTATATGGCAACATTGGTATTTTATTATCTAGACAATTTGTAGATACGACAACTGGATTTTGTTTACCCAACAAACATTTAAAAGATATTTCTCCAGCGAAATATATATCTAGTTCCGGAGGTGATATCCAATATCATTATCAAGTTATTCTTAAACCAGATAGTTCTCAAATTGATATCCAAATCCATATAACAGCCTTTTAAAAGGTATATTTGTTTTTGTTGCATTCGAACTTTACTCTCAAAAATAGCTTCAAAAGTGAAGTTATGGTATTGGTTGGTTTTTGCAGTGTGAGCGAGTTAAAAACAAGTAAGGAAGGCTAAGTTCGGGTGTAACCGAACATTATATACTCAGTTGAGAGCTATGGAGACAAAATAAGGGAAAATCACCATGTAGGAAAATGAACCAAGGGTAACCCTGGAAAGTGTTTGTATGACATGTGTATCAAATGGATGATATTAAAGAGTATTTTAATAGGGAGTGGGCCATAGTTCTATAGGTGGACGTTATTTAGGGATATAGCCATAAAGGTGGACTAGGGGGAGTCTAGAATTTGTTTGTACGATATGGGTGTCAAGCGAAAGGTGATAATGAGTATTTTAAAAGAGAGTGGGCCTTAGTTCTATAGGTGGTCGCCTTTTCGAGATATCGCCATAAAGGTGGAGCAGGGGTGACTCTAGAATGCGTTTGTACAATATGAGTATCAAACGAAAGGTATTCATGAGTATTTTAAAAGGGAGTGGGCCTTAGTTTAATGTGTGGATGCCTTTTCGAGACACCGCCATAAAGGTGGACGAGGGGTGACTATAGAATTTGTTTGTACGATATGGGTATCAAATGAAAGGTGTTAATGAGTATTTTAAAAGGGAGTGGGCCTTAGTTCTATAGATGGACGCCTTTTCGGGATATCGTTATAAAGGTGGACCAGGGTTGACTCTAGAATGCGTTTGTACAATATGGGTATCAAACGAAAGGTGATAGCGAGTATTTTAAAAGGGAGTATCCCTTAGTTCTATAGGTGGACGCCTTTTCGAGATATCGCCATAAAGGTGGACCAGGGGTGACTCTAGAATGCGTTTGTACAAACAATATGGGTATCAAATTAAAGGTATTAATGAGGGGTTTAAAAGGGAGTGGTGGTAGTTTTGTATGTGAAGGCGTTTTCGAGATATCGAACAAAATGTGGACCAGGGTGACCCAGATCATCATCTGTCTGGTACCGCTAATTTATTTATATATGTAATACCACGAACAGTATTCATTCAAAGATTCCAAGGGCTTTTGATTCCGCCCTGCAGAACTTTTTCATTTTCTTCTACTTAATATGGTAGGTGTCACACGCATTTTACAAAGTTTTTTTCTAAAGATATATTTTGCGTCAATAAATGAATCCAATTACCATGTTTCATACTTTTTTTCGTATTTGGTATAGAATTATGATTTTTTTTTAATTTTTCGTAATTTACGATATCGAAAAAGTGGGCGTGGTCATGGTCGGATTTCGGCTATTTTCTACACCAGTACAAAGTGAGTTCAGATAATTACGTGAACTGAGTTGAGTAGAGATATATCGATTTTTGCTCAAGTTATCATGTTAACGGCCGAGCGGAAAGACAGGCGGTCGACTGTGTGTAAAAACTAGGCGTGGCTTCAAACCGATTTCGCCCTTTTTCACAGAAAACAGTTATCGTCCTAGAATCTAAGCTCCTACCAAATTTCACAGGGATTGGTAAATTTTTGTTCGACTTATGTCATTAAAAGTATCCTAGACAAGTTAAATGAAAAAGGGCGGAGCCACGCCTATTTTGAAATTTTCTTTTGTTTTTGTATTTTGTTGCACCCTATCATTACTGGAGTTGAATATTGACATAATTTACTTATATACTGTAAAGATATTAACTTTTTTTTTTTTAATTTGACTTTAAAAAAAAATATTTTTAAGTGGACGTGGTCGGTCTCCGATTTTGCTAATTTTTATTAAGCAAACATAGGGGTAACGTTCCTGCCAAATTTCATCATGATATCTTCAACGACTGCCAAATTACAGCTTGCAAAACTTCTAAATTACCTTCTTTTAAAAGTGGGCGGTGCCACGCCCATTGTCCAAAATTTTACTAGTTTTCTATTCTGCGTCGTAAGGTTAACTCACCTACCAAATTTCATCGCTTTATCCGTCTTTGGTAATGAATTGGCGCACTTTTTCGATTTTTCGAAATTTTCGATATCGAAAAAGTGGGCGTTGTTATAGTCCCATATCGATTCATTTTAAATACCGATCTGGGATGAGTACCCGGGGACCTACATACCAAATTTCATCAAGATACCTCAAAATTTACTCAAGTTATCGTGTTAACGGACGGACGGACCGACGGACGGACATGGCTCAATCAAATTTTGTTTCGATACTGATGATTTTGATATATGGAAGTCTATATCTATCTCGATTCCTTTATACCTGTACAACCAACCGTTAGCCAATCAAAGTTAATATACTCTGTGAGCTCTGCTCAACTGAGTATAATAAAGTGCAAGTTTAAGCTATTTAAAAATACATAAAACATTACTGTATTGAAATAAGTAAAAATGAATATTGAAGTCAAATGTATTTACTTCATTTTGAAATAATTTGAGTCTTTAGCTTGTTGAGTTTTGTTTTTGTAATTTAAAATTTCACCAGTGCCTTTATTAGTGTTTAAATTTCAAATTTTAGCTAAAGGTTTAGTTGGGTTCCTCACCGATCCTCACGTTCGGACTTATATCTTGTTATTAGTCAAAATTTTAAGATTCTAAAGTGTTAATATCAGCTGCCACTTTCTGTCACTAACTATGTTTTGCGACAGTTTTCTGATAGCGTCACCCGGATAAATTATTGTCGTATGTTATATGTGTTCAAATGTAATATACGACATTATTTTATCCAGTCAACGATATGAAAATGTAAACTTTTGTGTGTGTTTGTTGTTTTGTTATTGTTATGTATGCTTTAATTAATTAACTTTAATTTCTTTTTCTTTTTCTTTAATTTCTTTTTCTTTTTCTAAACATTGTACTTGCGATAGACACA